>NC_056729.1:770562883-770862883 GCF_019279795.1 Protopterus annectens
TTTTTAGGCGGTGTTCCAAAGACCAAATTACCACTGTAACAGCTACTAACAAATGCAATCTGAGGGTCACGTTGCTCAACGCTAGAAGTCTAAATCTCAAAATGCACTCGCTCGAGGCACTCCTTAAAATTTGTGCTGTAACAGAGACCTGGCTCAAGGCAGCAGAAAGCACCTCTGCACTAACAGGATATAACTCATTCCACACCTTTTGGCCCCAGAACTTGGACCGAAGCTCCAAAGGCGGTGGTGTTTCCATATTCATAAAGGATGCGCACATCTCCAGACTGGTAGCCCAACATAATGCATCAGAGATACTTCCGTTGCAGCTAACATTGGGTAAACAGCGATTCAGGCTGTAGCCTACTATAGATCCCCAACCATGTCTCAAGATTTGCACTCCACATTCCTAAGTACCCTGGTGAATATTAGGGTCCAACCTAACACTCTCTTACTAGGCAACTTCAACTACCCCTCCATTAATTGGGTAAACTACTCATGTACCAATACACTTGCCCAATGTTTCCTGGAGTTCATTAATTCCAATGCGCTGGACCAGCTCGTTCTTACCCTTACTAAAGGAAGCAACATCCATGACCTGGTCATTACTAACATGGGCGACCATTGCTCTACACCAACAGTCAGCTCCTCCTTGGTTAGCTCCGTCCACAAACTTATCACCTGAGAAATACCCCCCCCACCACACACACACACACACACACACAAAGGTAACCACCATGAAAAACCTCTACAAAGCTAACTTTGGGCTCCTAAAAACAGAAGTGGCTAACTTCATGCCACCCATGCAAATGGAGCATAGTTGTGTGACCACAGAATCATACACCAATGCACTGTATGAACACATACACAAATGCATGGATCTCACCATACCCAATAGAATCAAGATGCTCTCCTCCAAAAAAAGGAAGCCAATCTGGTGGTCCCCTGCCATAAACAAACTCTACAACAGGAGGAGGAAACTGATGCAGAATAAGGTGAAGTCCCAAGACTGGAAAAACTCCCTTATCAGCTTCAACAAAAAATTGCGATCCCTCATCAAATCCTCTAAAGCTAGCTATGAAAACAGAATTGCAGCAGATAGTAAAGACAACCACAAGGCCTTCTATAGTTATGTAAAGAATCCCCATGGCAATACCCAGATTTGCACTGTGGTACTGCAGAACATTACCTCCTATACCGAGCCAACAGATATTGCCAGTATACTGGCCGACAGATTCAATGCCAACTTTAACTCCCCCCCCCCAAAAAAGGACCAATCACAATACCAGTAGATTGCCAGGGACCCAGTATTACTGCTGCACAGGTTAAAACTTCACTGTCCAAGGCCAAGAATACAGCTCCTATGGGACCTGACAATATCCCTGGTTGTGTTCTATATGAACTACAGAGTGAACTGGCACCTCATCTGTGTGCCCTGTTCAATCACAGCCTCACCTCAGGCTTTGTCCCTACCGAATGGCGCACTACTACAGTCATCCCTGTCCACAAAGGAGGAGCCACTGCAGACCCTGGGAACTATCGCCCCATTAGCCTGACGAGTCTGATATGCAAAGCTATGGAACACATCATCATGGACCTAATAAACAAGGATATAGGGAATCTCCAAACTCTGGATCCCACAAAGTTTGGTTTTGTGAAGGGTAGATCATACCTGCTCAACTTGGTCGACTTTTCCTGAGTCAGTCACCAGAGCTGTGGATGAAGGCAAGCTGGTTCATACAGCCTACCTTGATCTGGCCAAGGCTTTTGATACCATTCCCCACTCAAAAATCACAGAAAAACTCACTAAGCTTGGCATCAACCCCTATATCACTAGATGGGTTGCAAACTGGCTCACAGACAGAACCCACAGTGTGAAAGTAGCTGACTCCAAGTCAGATTGCAGATAGTCATGAGTGGAGTCCCACAGGGTTCGGTCCTGGGTCCTCTCCTGTTTGGTATCTACTCCTCTAAAGTCCAGGCCAACACGAAAGGACTCTGGCTGACAAAGTTCGCAGACGACTGCAGGTTGGGAGCTATTATTAACTCCCCAAGTGATGTTGACATCCTATAGAATAGCCTCACTGAGACCAATGACTGGTGTCAGAACCATGGCCTTAAAAATGTGTCATCATCCCCTTTGGGAAAAACCCGGTTTGCATGCATTATCATATTGATGGTAGTCCACTGAACACAGAAGGTGTTATAAGAGATCTGGGAACACAGGTTGACAGCAACCTCTCTTTTGATCACCACATTGCCACTGTAGTCAGGAAGTCCTTCTATGTGGCACATCTTATTACTAAGGGTTTTGCATCCAGGAATAAAGAGGTCATTGTCTCCCTCTACTCTTCCCTCATTAGGCCAGTCATCGAGTACAATGCCCCATTTGGCATGTACCTCACTAGACACCTGCAACAACTGGAGAGGCTGCAAAAGTACCCCACAAACAGGATTCTAGGCCTTAAACACTTGTCTTATATGGACAGACTACTTACAGGCGATATCTGCTTGACTTACAAAGCCATGTCTGACCCAGCTCTAGAAATGCTACATCTAAATAAATCCCAATCCCTCCACACCACACACTCCAGAGACCTCAACCTCATTACCATAATTAACAGAAAATGCTGGAGGGACAGGTTCATAACCAAGACACTGCCCATGCTATGGAACAGACTTCCCATACATGTCAAGCAGAGCACCTCACTGACCCTCTTCAACAGAAATCTTGATGAGCAGATGGGAAACAGAAAATTCACCCCGGGGATAACTCCAGTGGCTCTACTTAACAGAAGTACTGGAAACTAAGGTCAGGTGGCACTATGTCAGGGTAATCCTATGACTAGGCTTGTAAAGGCCCAAGGGCCATTAGCCTAGTACACACCTATGAACCTAAGCAGAGATCACCTCTTAGTAGACGATATGATTCAGAGACTAGCTGGAGTTTTTTGAGTCTGTCCATGTAGGACATGTGTTTAAGGCCTAGGATCCTCTTTATGAGGTGCTTTTGTGGCCTTTCCAGCTGTTGCATGTGTCTAGTGAGGTACACGCCAAATGGGGCATTATACTCGATGACTGGCCTAATGAAAGAAGAGTAGAGAGAGATGATGACCTCTTTCTTCCTGGATGCAAAACCCTTGGTAATGAGACATTTGCCACTGATTGCCTGAGAGACCACTCAGGAGGCATCAGGATAGTTCTGCTGAGCTTGTCTGCAAGAAAGTTGGATTTCCCCAGTATGTGCATCACTAAAAAAAGCAGTTGGAGGAGATCGTCCACAGCTCAACTCTCACTGTTTGTTGGTAATGGGGGTTGGTTCCCCCTTGTTTGTTGATGTACCAAACCACTGACATATTGTCTGTTCAGATAGCAATTATCCCTACAGGAAGGGATTCTGAAAGGCCTTTAACTCTAAAAAGAACATTCTCTTCTCCAAGACATTTACATGCATTTTTGGTCTCTTTTGGGAACCATATAACAACAATGAGGACTTTACTGTGTATCAAACAAATTGTAAAAATGACAGAAAGAAACTGGTGGGGGATGGCTTGAAATGACTCCACGCCGACAAACCCCAAATCTAGCTTGTGCATTCATCAATGTGATAACGACCTCTACTCAACAGTGACAGCTACTGAGAGTTTTACCTGAAAAGTGATAATGACTCAGTGCTATAGTGGAGGTGCACTTATTGTTAATGAGCTGCATTTCATGACTTGAAAGTTGTGCATGCTGAGACACAGGTGATAATTGCTGCACATAACCTTTTGAGTAGGCATTCACTATAATTCAGAAGAAATAGTATGTCATAATTTAATAGAAATAGTGTAACACTTAGATATTACTCAGCCCTTCCTCCTCCCTCCTATTTTCTACACATTACTGACAAAGCCAGAAAAAATGCCCAAATTATATGGTAGGTGCATGCTGGTAGTAGTCAGCAAGTAATAACCTTTAACTCACTCAGGCAACTACTGAGTATAATCAGAAATACAATAATACAAGCAGAGATGTCAAACTTACCGGGTTCATCCGTGTAAGAATTAGTCCAAAAAGTAGTAATTCAAGTAATCTCACCTAACCATCCCTCTGGTTACAATAAGACACAGCACTGTTTGTTATCCATCATTCCAACATTTCTTCAGACATATTTATCATCAGCTTTCCTCAATACAGTATGTGCATATTGTTAACAGATAATACATGATTCTTGAAAGCTGGATACATAAACAAAAAATTATAATAACCATCACTGAAAGCTGAGCTAAAGATAACCTATGCTTGTTACACCATATGTGTACTACAACATTCAGGAGTCTGACCATGTATGCACAGGCACTTCCCTGGTACACAAATGAATTATTTCCCCTATCAACATCTTCATTAGTACATGTTATACACATGCCCTAAAATGAAACATTCATCCAAATGACCCCTTCAGGAAAATGTTAAAATATGCACAATCACCAAAATTAAACGTTTCACCAAACAACCCATCATTAGAACTCCCTAGTATGTGCAACCACCAAATGAAGCAGTCACCCAAGCAAACACTTGAATAAAATGTTGATGTATGCACAAGCACCAGAATTAAATATTTCCCAAATGACCATCCAGTCACATTTCCTGCCATGTACCATAATGAAACATACAGCCACTGTTTTGAATAGTACAAAAGCTGGCCAGTCTGCCCCTTGGGTCAATACCTCACTACCACTCCATCCACCTGTAAAAAAGAAAAAAAAATGAAAATAATTTCCCCTTTAAATGAACTATAGCCAAAATATGCAGATTCATCACCCTACCTCCCAAGACAGACCACTGTCATACTGATCACAAAGGCTTCCCATTCCACAAACGAATACCGTAGTACTATGCAACCTTCTCTTACTTGTGTTTGAAAAAACACCAGTTTTCACTTACATCCCTAACTAGACAAGCATTTACCAGCCATCAGCATTAGTGTTATCTTGAAATCCATAAGCCACCCATCTTTTATTCAGCAACCATGTAATTCTGCCGTCGGTAGGTGTCTGCTCAATCAAATCAGAAACACTGAGCTGTCTCTGCTACAAGAGGCCATCTGGCTTTTATTAGATTCCCCATCCATTACCCGCAGATGTAAACAGAAATGTATGTGGAGGCCCATACCCAACATTTGGAGAAGAAACACAATGGAGGTAATCGCACTAATACTGACACTTCTAAACTAATGAGACTCATCTGCTTTGAGTGCCTGCTTTTGTTTGGCCCAATCAGATCAGTGTACACAGGTAAGCAACCAATATGGCTACAATGTACTCATGTTATTTTTTAGTCACATACCAATATACAGGAATAAAAAATCAGGGGGTTCAGAGGGTAGGTAGTTGAGGAAGAATGAAAAAAAATGGACAACACAGATGGAACTTTATAGTTAGTACATAACTTCTTTATCTGATGTTGTCTGAGTATGCACAAGAACCAAAATGCAACATTCCCTGCAATGACCCCACCCCAATGCAAAGCAATCTCTCAAGGGGCCTCAGACAACCAAAGAGAGACCCCTGGACTTGAATTTCATACTTGAAAAGCTTGTTTGGACCCCCTTTGAACCACAACCTTTAGCCCCAATCAAACTACTGGCCTGGAAAATAATAAGTTATGTACCTACCATAATGTTCCATGTTAGTTGTCTTCATCTCGCCTTCTTTCTTGCTGTTTGGGATCAGAGCCGATCCTCGGCTCCGACTCGGCCATCTTCAATAGCTTGAGAGCTGTTTACTGGCTCGAGGCTACCCCTTATCCCATAATGCCTAATGATAGCTACCCAGATCTCGTTTGAAATAGCTAAACCAGACATAAGAGAAAAAAACGTTATCAAAAAACTGGTTGTTCCCAGCATTCTAATATCTAGAACAGTTTAGGAAGACCTGGCCAGAAGAATAACAATAAAAGAATACTCAGCCAGTGAAAAAAGGAACTCCTCTCAATCCACTAGGACAGGGGACGGAGAGAGGGACGCAAGAAAGAAGGTGAGATGAAGACAACTAACATGGAACGTTGCGGTAGGTACATAACTTCTTAATGTTAAGTTGTCTATCTCGCCTTCATTCTTGGTGTTTGGGACAGCATCCCTAGCACCTAACACCCTGGGTGACTCAGTGGAACAGACTCCTCAGAACAGTGGAACCAAAGTCAGCTCTGCTCCGGGAGACCATATCCACCTTGTAATGAGAGATAAAGGTATGAGGGTTTGCCCATGTGGCAGCTGCACAGATGGAATCCATGAGCAACCTAGACTGAAAGGCTACGGAGGTGGCTAACGCCCTAGTAGAATGACCTTTCGGTTTAATTGGTAACTCTTTGTTCCTTAACTGATAAATAAAAGTAATAGTGGGGGACAACCATCTGGATAAGGTCACCTTGGAAACTGGGAGACCTTGTTTATTTAAGGCATAAAAAAAGAATAATTGGTCTGACTTTCTTATTTCTTTAGTTCTGTGCAGGTAAAAACTTAATTGTCTATGAACATCCAATTGGTGAAGTTTGTACTCTGCCTTGTTGCTATGATTTGGGAAGAACACAGGGAGATCTATAGATTGTTTTAAATTATTTTCTGAGCAGACTTTAGGAAGAAACAAAGGATTAGTCCTCAGAGCAACTCTGTCCTTGTGAAACACCAGGTAGGGAGGATGAACACATAGTGCCTGGAGTTCTGAGACACTCCTAGCTGAAGTGATAGCTACCAGAAAGAGTGTCTTCCAAGATAGAAACTTGAGGGAGCAGGAAACTGCTGGTTCAAAAGGGGGCAGAATTAAAGAAGTTAGAACTAAATTAAGGTCCCAAGGGGGAGGAGGATCTCTCACTGGTGGTCTAAGAAGAGATGTTCCTCTCAAAAAAGCTTTACAGAGCTTATGAGACACAATGTTAAGAGTTAGAGTTTGACCCACCAATATGAAAATTAGAAATGGCCGCTAATTGTACCCTAATCGTAGCGGAAGCAGCCCCGGAGTGAAACAGTTGTGCCAGGAATTCCGCCCAACAAGAAAAACATTTCCATTTGCAAGCATAGGTTTTTCTTGTTGTAGACTTGTGAGAGGAGACGATAATCTCACGTACTGCTGGGGAAATGCTGGGAAGCCTGGCTAAGATTAGAAGTGGAGCAACCAAGCTGTCAGCAGGAGAGTTTGGAGGGATTGATGCAACCCGCCTGATTGATGAATCAGGAGATCTGGAATTAGGTCCAGAGTCCAGGGTTGATCGAGAAGGTAATCGTGCAGGAACGGGAACCATATCTGTCGAGGCCAGTAGTGGGCAATGAGGATCATTTTGCAACCCAACGATTTTGCTTTCTATATGAGTTTTGGTATCAGGGGAAATGGAGGAAAAGCATAAAGAAGTCCCTGAGGCCAATTGTGGACTAGAGCATCTCTGGGTATGTGACCTGGAAGCGGAAGATGGGAGAAGTAGTTGCTGCATTTGCTGTTGAAGGGGGTGGCAAAAAGATCGCAGCAAGGCTGTCCCCATTTGTGGAAAATAAGATCCGCAATTTCCTGATTCAAAGACCACTCATGAGGCATGAGGATAGCTCTGCTGAGCCTGTCCGCTATGACATTGGATCTCCCAGGGATGTGCGTTGCAATCAGAAAACGTTGGGAGGAAATCGCCCACTGCCAAAGTCTGAGTGCTGCTTGACACAGGGTAGGATCTGGTTCTGCCCTGCTTGTTGATGTACCACACCACTGACATGTTGTCTGTCTGAATTGCAATGGTCCCGGAAGGAAGAGAGTCTTGAAGAGCTTGCAACGCTAGGAGCACGGCTCTCATTTCTAGGACATTTATATGCAGATTGTACTCGTGAGGTTGCCAAGTGCCTTGGACTGTCCTGCCCAGATAATGCCCCCCCCACCCTATCAGGGTGGCGTCTGTCGTCACTGTGGCTAACGGAGGGGGTTGTATGAAAGGTCTTCCCTAAGTAACTAAAGGGGAGACCATCCACCAAGACAGGTGGCTTTTGCATGCCTCCGTGATAAGGATCATGTGAGACATGGGTAGCTCTTGGAAGGATCACTGTGTGAAAAGAAGCCACTGAAGAATTCTCATGTGGAAGTGCGCTAGTAGGATTAGAAGAATGGCCGCTGCCATGGAGCCCAGAGTTTTAAGGACATACCTGACTTGGATCCTTTTGCTCTACATTAGAATTTGCACTTGTTGGCGAATTGTGGACACTCTTTCTAGTGGTAACCTTGCGAACATATCTCTTGTGTTTAAGTCTGCTCCTATGTTCATAGGTTGATACTAGGCTATCTGCCCTAGGGCATTTATAAGCCTAGCCAGAGTGTGTTTGGCTTTCGCCACCCTTTTAGATTAGTTGACTGTGCCTCTGTATCGTAGGTCACAGAAGATAGCCCTTTTAAGGTTAGTTTACTGTGCCTCTGTCTAGTAGGGACACAGAAGAGATCCCAGGGGTAAACCTACGATCTCCCATCCACTCGTCAAGATTTCTCTTGAAGAGGGTCATTGAGGGGCTCTGCCTAACATGGACTGGGATTTTGTTCCAGAGTGAAGGGAGCCTCTGGGATATGAATCTGTCCCTCCAGCATGTCCTATTTATTTCTGTGCTGAGGTTTAAGTTCCTAGAGTGTGTAGCTCTAAGGGATATGGATTTCCTGAGGTGGAGCATGTCCATTAATTCTGGGTTGGACATGGCTTTATACGTCAGGCACAGATCGCCTCTGAGTAGGCGGTAAGCAACAGAGTAGAGCTGGAGTTTCTTTAGCCTAACTGCGTAGGGCATCAGTTTGAGTCTCTTGATCCTCTTGGTGGGGTACTTCTGGGGTCTTTCCAGTTGCTGCAGGTGTTGGGTAAGGTACATCCCAAATGGGGCATTGTATTCAATTATGGGCATGATGAGTGATGAGTAGAGGGGCACAATGACCTCTCTTGATCTAGATGTGAACCCTTTCATGATAAGGTGGGCTATATAGAAGGTCTTTCTAACCACTTTGGCAATGTGATTGTCAAAGGAGAGATTGCTATCTACTTGGGTCCCCAAATCCCTAATTACTTCTTCCG
Source organism: Protopterus annectens (assembly GCF_019279795.1). Lineage (NCBI taxonomy): Eukaryota > Metazoa > Chordata > Ceratodontiformes > Protopteridae > Protopterus > Protopterus annectens. Next base: position 770,571,941 of record NC_056729.1, read on the forward strand.
TGCCAATGGATTACCACCTATGTGGTAATTTGTGGGCACTTTGTTTTTCCCAAATGGGATGACTATGCACTTTTTGGCATTTAGCTTTAGGCCATGGCTCTGGCACCAGTTATCCGTCTCTGTGAGACCCTTTTGGAGGATGCTTGTGTCAGTCGGCGAGTCGATTATGGCACCCAGTTTGCAGTCATCTGCGAACTTGGTCAGCCATAGTTCTCCCGTGTTAGCCTGTACCTCAGAGAAATATATACCGAACAAGAGAGGTTCCAGGACTGAGCCTTGTGGAACGCCACTTGTAACTGGTTTAGAGTCTGACATAGCACCTGCAATTCTGACCATGTGGGTTCTATCCCTGAGCCAGTTTGCAACCCATCTTGTGACATAGGGGTTGATATTTAAGCTGGTGAGCTTATTTATGATGCCTGAGTGGGGTATTGTGTCGAAGGCTTTTGCGAGGTCCGGGTAGGCTGTGTGGACTACCTTCCCTTCATCTATGGCCTTGGTGACTGTTTCATAGAAGTCGGCCAGGTTCAAGAGGCAAGATCTGCCCTTAACAAAGCCGAACTGGGTAGGATCCAGTGTTTGGAGGTTCCCAATGTCTTTGTTTATGAGTTCCATGATGATATGCTCCATAGCTTTGCAGACCAGGCTAGTCAGGCTTATAGGGCAATAGTTTCTGGGGTCCGTTGTGGCACCACCTTTGTGGAGTGGGACCACTGATGCTGTATGCCATTCCTTGGGTACATATCCTGTAGTAAGGCTGAGATTGAACAGTGACTTTATGTGAGGGTTCAGTTCTTCTTGGAGCTCGTATAAGATGCAGCCCGGGACACCGTCTGGTCCCACTGATGCTGTGTTTTTTGCTTTGGAGAGGGCAGGTCTCACCTGTGCATCTGTGATGTCAGGGAGGCTACACTCTGTTGGGATAGACATTTGCTCTTACACTCTGTTGGGATAGACATTTGCTCTTTTGGGGGGAAGGGGTGGAAAAGTTTGCACGGAACCTGTCTGCCAGGATGTTGGCAATGTCTGTGGGTTCAGTGTATTTTTTGTCATTTTGCACTAACTCAGAGCATATCTGGGAGTTGCCACCCAGGTTCCTGAAATAACTAAAGAAGGCCTTGTGATTATCTTTAGCGTCTTGTGCAATTTTTCTTTCGAAGCTGGCCTTAGATGATTTTATGAGGGATCGTAGTTTCTTGCTAGTACTGATCAGAGATGCCTTCCCTTTTTGGGATTTTGCTCTATCATGTAGTAGCATCCTCCTTCTGTTGTATAGCTTATTTATGGCTGGGGTCCACCAGACAGGTCTCCTGCCTTTGGAGGAGTAAGTCTTGGTTTTATTTGGGATAGCACGATCCATGCATTCCTATAGGTGTCCATAGAATGCGTTTGTAAAGGATTCTGCAGTTTGGGCTGTATTTTCCACTGGCCTGGGGGCTTTGAAGGATTCCACCTCGGTTTTGAGAAGTGTGAAGTTTGCTTTTGAGAAGTTCTTCACTGTGGTTTCCTTGGCTGATGGTGGGGAATGGGATATGGATGTCCAGCGAGATTAATTTATGGTCAGATCTTACCAATGAGGGGTATACCTCTGATATGGAACATAGAGTCCCCATGTTGGTGATGATCAGGTCCAATATGTTTTCCACTCTTGTGGGAGTGGTGACCAGTTGTTCCATAGCATTTGAGTTTATAAATTCTAGGAACCATTGGGCGAGGGTGTTGGGACTTGAGTAGTGCTCCCAGTCTATGTTTGGGCAGTTGAAGTCACCCAATATAATGGTGTTTGGAGAGACCTTCATATTCTCCAGTGTTCTCAGGAAAGCTGAGTGGGGTTTCTGAGTTTGGGAGGGTGGTCTGTAGCAGGCTACAAACTGAAAGGCAGTTTTGCCCACTGTTAGTTGCACATGGATGGTCTCTGATGCTTCGTGCAGTGCCACTAACCTGGAGGTGTGGGTATCTTTGATGAATATGGATACTCCCCCCTCCTTTTGTGGTTCGGTCCGAGTTTTGGGTCCGAAAAGCATGGTATGAAGTATAACCTGGTAGTGCTGGGGTGCTCTCGGGAGCCTTGAACCAGGTTTCTGTTACTGCACAGATATCGATATTCTCCATACTGAGGAGAGCCTCAAGTGCGTGCATCTTGAGGTTTAGACTTCTGGCGTTGAGCAGCATTACCCTTAGTTTCTTTTTCCTTGTGTTGTCTATGGAGGTGGGTTTGTCTTTTGAGCCTTGCCTAAAAAAGGCACTATGGGGGTGGCAAGAGCCTTAGCCAGTATTCGAAAGTCCAGGGGTGACAGGTGCAAGCCGTCCCTAGCGAAGCAATGTGGCTTGTCGAGCATGTCATCCCAGGCTGACAGACACTGGATCCCCTTTGAATGACACCAATACTTTAGCCAATTGTTAAAATTGATCATTTTGTCTTTATACTGTGGCATCATTCTTGGTGAGGGTAAGATGCTACTCAAGGTCAAGGTCATACCGGCCTGGGCTACATGATCAGAGAGCTCCTCTATGTCTTTTCATGTAGTCCAGGGAGGTACGTCTCAGGTCATTCACACTTGCATGGACAATGACGGAGTCATATATGTATTTGCTTTGGAATGACCTGAGTGCTTTTCTTATGTGGCGGATCCTGGCACCCGACAGGCAGCTTACAGTGACCTTCTCCTTGTTCAGCCTGGTGAGTGGGATGTCAGTGTGTTTGACAATAGAGTCACCTATTACAAGTGTATTAGGTGTGTTGTTTAGCCTTAAGGGCTGTGACTGTGTGGCACACTGACTTTGTGAACTATGTGATACGTGGGTATTGTTGTGAGGTAGCGGTTGCTTGGATGTCTGCTTTGGAGGTCTCTCCTGCTTGGGCAGATTTTTATTTAGAGCCTCTGAGTATGTTTTTGTGTGTTTATGTGTTTGGTTTGCTGTTGCGATAGGTCTATGTGAGACTGGATTTGTGGTGTGTGTGGTTACCTTCTCCTCCTGACTGACTGCGCCAATACTGGGTTAAGAGAGCTCAGTCTCCAGTTTGGCTATATAGTTGCATCTCTCAAATATATTTGAGCTTGTTGGGAGGAGGAGAGGGTGGTCTGTGTACATAAGGCAGTTGTAACATTGCCTCAAGATTCCCAGATTCACCAGCTGGACTGCAGAGTAAACCCGAAACTGACTTTTGGACATGCCAGAATAGTATAAGGAACTACTTTTTGACTGATCAAAAAGGACCAATAGGGAGTCAAGTACTAAAAGGGAGTATAAGAGGGTGTAGTGCTTTAGTTTATTAGTGCTTACTTATAAGATTACTTATACGAGCAACTGCAGGGCATTAGAATGAAAATAGAGTGCTTACTTTGAGATTTAGAACAGTTCTAAGGGAAAAAGTGAAGAGCAGACTCTGTGGAGCCGGAAATAGTTTAAACCCATTTAAGCGGCACTGCCCGATGATGCGCAAAATCGTGCAAAGCCATGCAAATGCGGGTTTTAAAGCAGGGAAACTGAAAGAGATAGGAATTGACCCAAAATGGCCAATAAGCTGCTACTAGTTTCAGGGCTGAGACCATTCCTCCAGGGACAGATAGGCTGCTCAAAGCTCCCCACTCTCACTGGTGAACAGAGAAGCTTCCTCCTATCCAAGTAAGGATATGGGCAACACAGGAAACTATACCACAGTCCAGAATTCAGCAAAACCTGAAATCTGGACTAATCTAGTTCAGCAAAGGCAGGAAAAGAGAATTTTTTTTTTGTTTTTTTTCAGGAAACAGCAGAAAAACACACAGAAAACACTGTAAATGCTATAAACAGCTAGCGGACTTTAGTGTGTAGCCTACAACAGTTATACAATACAAAAACAACTTAAATTGATAAAAAAACAAGTGCAAAAACTGTAAAAAGCAGAAGGCAAATGCAATTTAAACTTTTTAAAGCACAGATCAGTTAGAAATTCGCTTTTAAGGCGGGAAAAGGCAGTCGGAGCAAAAAAACAGAGAAAAAAATACTTAAATCTGGAAAAGTCTCTCTGTTGCCTGTATCACTCTGCAGTACACCACGAGGAGCTGTGCAGAATCGTATACTGGCGCAAAACCACGCAAATGTGGGTTTTAAAGCAGGGAAACTGAAAGAGATAGGAATTGACCCAAAACAGCCAATAAGCTACTAGTTGCAGGGCTGAGACCACTCCTCCAGGGACAGATAGGCTGCTCAAAGCTCCCACTCTCACTGGTGAACAGAGAAGCTTCCTCCTAGCCAAGTAAGGATATGAGCAACACAGGAAACTATACCACAGTCTGGAATTCAGCAAAACCTGAAATCTGGACTAATCTAGTTCACCAAGGCGGGAAAAGAGAATATTTTTTTGGGTTTTTTTTTTGTTTTTTTCAGGAAACAGTAGAAAAACACACAGAAAACACTGTAAATGCTATAAACAGGCTAGCACACTTTAGTGTGTAGCCTACAACAGTTAAACAATACAAAACCGACTAAAACTGATATAAAACAAGTGCAAAAACTGTAAAAAGCAGAAGGCAAATGCAATTTGAACTTTTTAAAGCACAGATCAGTTAGAAATTCACGTTTTAGACGGGAAAAGGCAGTCGGAGCAAAAAAACAGAGAAACAGAGAAAAAATACTTAAATCAGGAAAAGTCTCTCTTGGGTCTCTCTGCTGCGGGAAAGAGAATATTTTTTTTTTTTTTTCAGGAAACAGCACAAAAATACACAGAAAACAATGTAAATGCTATAAGTAATGCTATATGTAAGTGATAGACTGACAGGGCAACAAGGCAGATTTTTCGAAATTTATTGTAATACCTAGCTGGGTGCAGGATGTGACTGTATAATCCCACGCTTGTAGGAGTTGATACGTGGTGGTAGCAGTGAGGAGCCAGTCGTCTAGATATGGAAACACCTGGAATCCTTGACATCTCAGGTGAGCCGTGACCACTGCCATACACTTGGTGAACACCCTGGGAGCTGTGGTGAGACCAAAAGGCAGAGCTCTGAACTGGTAATGACTGGCCCCCACCCGAAAGCGAAGAAATGTCCTGGAGCATCTGTCCATCTTGATATGGTAGTATGCGGCCTGAAGATCTATCTTGCACATCCAATTGTCATGATCCAGAAAGGGTAGAATGGACTGTAGCGTGACCATCTGAAACTTTGTTCTTTGTACAGACTTGTTTAGTCTGCTGAGATCCAGAATCGGTCTTCAGTCCCCTGTCTTTTTTGGTACCAAAAAGAACCTTGAGTAAGTTCCGGATCCGTGCTGGTCTGCGGGGACTTCCTGGATGGCTCTTTTTTTCTAGCAGTTTTGAAACTTCTATTACTGCTTGCTCCTTCAGACTGGGTGGCACATCTGGAAGGACTTTCTTTGACTGTAAGGGGGGGGTTGATGGAAGGGAATTTTGTAACTTCTGGATATAATGGACCGTACCCATCTGTCTTTTGTTAAATTTAGCCAGGCTTTTGGGTACAGTGAGTCTTCCCCCAACTGCCTCCAGAGATGAGCAGCCGGGAAACCCTTCAGGGATGTTGGAAGGGCTTATCAGAGAAAGATTCTCTGTTGCCCTGGTACTGCGGACCACCTCTGCCACGAGGGCAGCATCTATTACTATTGTTTCCCCCTCTGCCTCTGGGGGAAAAATCACTACGTGTGTCAGGCAAGGCTCCCTGAGATTTACGGAACCACATTTTCCCACTCTTCTGACCCTAGGGATAAGGTCTAGAGGGAGTGGAAAAATGGACTCCCACAGCAGAGAGAGTCTTGCCTTCTTGCTCACACCTAGTCAACATGTCTTTCACCTGTGGCCCAAAGAGAAAGGAGCCATCAAAGGGGGTATTGGTGAAAGACGCTCGAAAGGGTTCCACAAAGTGACACAGCCGCATCCACGCATGCCTCCTAAGGGCTACACCCATGCCTGTGGCTCTACTTGCTCCATCGGCTGAGTTAAGTACAGAATTAAGCATTGCTAGCTGGGAAGCTACCTTGGCTTGTGCTCCCTCAGCTGTAGGATCTGGAAGGGTATCTCCAAGCTCTATAAGGAGATCCCTTTGAAGTCGAGTAAAATGACATAGATAGTTCAGTGACCTCATGGAGAAGGTTGCTGAAGCAAACATTCATTTTCTGTACCTGTCCATCGTTCTAGACTCCTTGTTAAGGGGATGAACAGATGAAGAGGTCTCTGCTAGCTCTTTTTTGGTGGCTGCTGCTACCACCATGGCATCACCGGGCACACCTTTAGAAGGGAACTGCTTATCCTGGGGGGCTGTAATAAATTTACTAAGTCTCCTCGGAGTTGGTTCCACTGTGTCCGGAGCTGACCAAGCCTTACGAGCCACTACGGACATAAGTGGGTCAAAAGGCGGAGAAACCCAGGAAGTGGAAGGTCAGGAACCGAAAGCATCCAGGAATACAGACTCATCCTCGGTAGGGGCTAGGGGATTCCAGTTCCTCCTCTGCCTAAGCATTTCCAGGATATCAGAGAAGGAAACATCTTCAGAGGGTGATCTTGGGGACCCTTCCGATTCATCTAAGTCTGTATCAGAAGTGACAGACTCAGGGGAGTCAATGTGCTTTCTCTTGCACTTCCTCTTCCGAGGGGGCTCCTCTGAGTGATCAGGGGAGGCCTCGGAAGAAGAGGAAACACCCAATGGGGTGTCCTGGAGTACTGGTTCCCCACGACGCTTGGGGTCTGGAGGAGGAGCAGAGGTTGAAACAGGCACTACGGGGGAAGGAGCTGGTGGGGCTGGTAGTGGAGCTGACTCGGGGGGACAGCACACTCTGCATGACCTCAAAGGCGTCCCTGTCTCGAGGTAGAGAAAGCTCCGGTTCCCAAGAAATAGGAATCTTTCTCCACACCGAGGGGTATAGCTCAGAGGCCGATGTTGCAGCCGAGCTCACCTGCGCCGATGCTCCGAGAGGGAGAACGGGGTCGGACAAGGGTCCAATGACACTCGCCCCCTCGGAGCTGACGAGGGAGCCTCAGCATCCAGATCCCTCGATGGAAGGTACCATCGAGGTAATCGGAGCCGATGTCGGAACCGAACGGGATATGGTTATCGGAGCCGACGGTTCCACTACTTGAACTCCAACGAATTCCGGCTCCGAACTCATTGGAGTCAGAGGAGAAACATCAAGTGAAGTGGATGGAGCCAATACCTGTTGAGGAGGGCTGGACAATAATTTAGCTAGTGCCTGCGACTTTAGCAACCTACTAACTACTCTCTCCAGATCATGATCCGACACGAGAGGAGTGAGAGGATTGGTGGCTACGCTCACTTTGAAGTAATGGAGACCAAGGAGCCGAATGCACCGACTCTAAGGAAGGGGACCGCAGCCTCTTGTGGCTCCGCGACGGCTCCGAAGCATCCGATGGAGCCAACGGGGAGGTTGTCTTGTCGGTGCCAGCCGGAACCGACTTAGAAGGTAAATCCTGCTCAGGAGTTGGCTCCAAAGGTGGAGCCGACGGCTTAGTGGATTTTGGGGATTTCACTGGCTGTGAACTCTTTGCCAGTGAATCCTGGGGTTTTTTAACAGACCTCTAAGAATCAGTTTGTTCTTACGCTCCTGCAGGACTCTTGGACTAAAAGCATGGCAAATAGAACAAGAGTCCTGCAGGTGAACAGCGCCCAAACAGTAAACGCAACTAGTGTGCCCATCTGTCAGAGACATTTTCTGACAGCATGAATCACACTTCTTGAATCCAGAAACCTTAGCTTCCTTAAACATGACTGTACCAAACAAAGGGAAGACTAAGTAAGTAAATACAGACAAAAAAAAAAACAGTACTACACTAGGCAAAACACACCAGTACTATCTATAACTATGAAGGAAATCTAAGATATAATATAATATAATTAAATATTATTATATATTTTTTTATTTTTTTTTACAATAAGGGAAAAAAGAAGTAGGAGAGCCTCTAAGTTAAACGGCTAACCTAGGGATGGGGGAGGGGCGGAGAACTCTCTAACTTAAACGAGTTCTGTCAAAAAAGGATAAGAGTCACTATAGGAAAAATAACTACAACACGTATAACTAACTCTAAATAGAAAGGATACTAGGAAAATTTAAATTCTAAGGAAAGTTTACACCAAAAGTTAAATATACGAGCCTGATCCAGAAAAATGACACCCTCGCAGCTGAAGCAGCAAACAAGATCTAGGTAACTATCGCTAGGTATTATGGGATAAGGGGTAGCCTTGAACCAGTAAACAGATCTCGAGCTACTGAAGATGGCCGATTCAGAGCCGAGGATCGGCTCCGATCCCAATCAGCAAGAATGAAGGCGAGATAGACAACTTAACATCACTGCTTTTGGCACTCACTTCAGCCAGAAGTGTTTCTAAACTTCAAGCCCTTATGTGCAGTGAATTTCTACTAGTCTTTGACAAGGGTTGCTCTCAGCAAATCAAGAAAAATGTGAATAGAATAATGGACAAATCCACAAGTAGTTAAGGACACAGCCTCAGCAGAAATTTGCAGACAAGACATCACTAGCCAAACACAGAGTAAAGAGTTATCAGGATGCAGACTGTAAACCATTTGCTACCATTACTACAAAAACAGCACAAGGAATCCAATATATGAACAGTGAAACATGTTCCTGCAACAGCTGGAAAGGAACAGTAACTTTTAATGCGGTTTTCAGCAGCAACCGAGAAAAAAAAAGGAGTACATTCATGAACGAACAGCTAATTTTTTTAGTTCATTCACACACACACATGCAGTATTATCAAGCCTCAGTTATGCTTTAGCTCATCAGCTTTTCTGCACAATCATTTGTCATTTCAGAAACTTTTTACCTGCATATGATATCCCCCCATACTTTTTCTCACTACGCATCACTATAAGTACTTTGGGTTCATTTCTCTTATTTACAGATTCTGATATGTTTTCATAAGCTTGCATGAACACGTGGTCTGTTATTACACTTTGTTTGCCATACCATAGTCACATAGTTGCACTCGGAGCATACTTAAAAGTGTAAGATTCTGTAACTGCACAGAAACAGAAAACAGCATGTGACTGACACAAACTAAAAAAAAAATAAAATATAATCAGGGCAATTATTTCTAACTAGTATATCCTGCATCATATAACTAAACCAGAAATAGAAGTTATGTTCTTACCATAACGTTCCATGTTAGTTGTCTTCTTCTCGCCTTCTTCTTGCTGGATGGGTTCACTCTAAAAGCTCGAGAGTTGGTTCCACCGCCTCGAGGCTCCCCCTATATCCCACAATGCTAGGCGTGAGTTACCTCAGATCTCGTTTGTAAGCTAGGCACTGCCTATAATAGTAGTAAATAACTAGTAACAAAGTCCACCTCTATAAACAAGGGAGAAGGGTGACCTACATCCTGATCCAGGAAATATGCACAGCAGAGCATATACCTAAAGTAAAGAGGTGGTAGAAAGAGAGGTCACAATCAAAAACTCCTCTAGGTCTGTCCAGGCCAGGGGGAAGGAGGGGGAAGAAGAAGGCGAGAAGAAGACAACTAACATGGAACGTTATGGTAAGAACATAACTTCTACATGTTAAGTTGTCTATCTCGCCATTCTTGCTGGATGGGACCCTAGCACCTTGTCCCGGGTGGCCTAACGGAACAGACTCTTGAGAACAGTGGAACCAAAGTTAGCTCTATGTCTAGAGGCTAAATCCAACTTATAATGAGAAATGAAAGTGTGAGGAGTAGCCCAAGTAGCAGCTGCACAAATGGTGTCAATAGGCAGTCTATCTTGGAAGGCTATAGAAGTAGCCAAGGCTCTGGTAGAATGGGCTTTAGGTTTGCTAGGCAGCTTTTGGTGTCTAATTTCATACACAAGGGAAATCAGGGATGTTAGCCATCTGGATAATGATACCTTTGAAACTGAAAGTCCCTTTCTGCCTTCTGCATAAGAGATGAACAGCTGGTCAGACTTTCTGAATTGTTTTGTTCTATCCAAATAGTACCTTAACTGACGATGAACATCTAGCCAATGCAATCTTTGTTCAGACCTGTTAGAATATTCTGGAAAAAACACCGGGAGGTCAATGCTTTGATTTAGGTTAGCCGTGGAGGCTATTTTAGGTAGAAAGGACGGGTTGGTTCGTAAGGATACTCTGTCCTTATGGAACAACAGATAAGGAGGTCGACAGCTGAGTGAATGAAGTTCTGAAACTCTTCTAGCTGAAGTAATAGCTACTAGAAAGAGAGTCTTCCATGATAGTAATTTTAAGGAACAGGAGGATGCAGGTTGGAGAGAATTAAAGAACTGAGAACTAAATTTAGGTCCCAAGGAGGAGGAGGATTTCTTACCAGAGGTCTGAGTAGAAAAACTCCCTTCAAAAAGGCTTTGCAAAGCTTGTGGGACATGATGGCAGAATCTGAAAAGCCCACATGAAAGTTAGAAATAGCTGCCAATTGAACTTTAAGAGTAGAAGGAGATGAACCTGCATGGAAGAGTTCAGCTAGAAAATCAAGGACCATTTGGATGGGAGCAGTGAAAGGATCTATTTCCCTTCCTTGAGCCCAATAGGCTAAACGCTTCCACTTACTCAAATAAATCTTTCCAGTGCAAGATTTATCGGAGGCTATCAAAATATCTCGAACGGAGTCAGATAATTCAGGAAGCCTGGCTAAAGTTGGAATTGGAGGAACCAAGCAGTGAGGTTCAGAGAGGAAGGGAGCGATGAAACTGACCCGACTGATGGATCAAAAGATCTGGAACTAGGTCCAGATGCCAAGGTTGCTCCAACAGAAACTGATGTAGAAAGGGGAACCAAACCTGTCGAGGCCAGTAAGGAGCAATGAGGATCAAGGAGGCCTTCTGAGCGATAGCTTTCTGTATCACTTGAGAGATTAGTGGGAAGGGAGGAAATGCATACAGAAGTCCCCGGGGCCAAACTTGGACTAGAGCGTCTCTGCTGGGTTGGCCTGGTAGCGGAATAGGGTGAAATAATCTCTGCACTTGCTGTTTTGGGGAGTAGCAAAAAGATCGCAGCAAGGCTGACCCCACTTGAGAAAAATTTCTCTCACTACAGAGTCTTTCAGAGACCACTCGTGAGGCATGAGGATAGCTCTGCTCAACTTGTCCATTTGAATGGACTTCCGGGATGTGCGTTGCTATCAGAAACGCTGAGAAGAGATCGCCCATTGCCACAGTCTGAGTGCTTCTCGACACAGGGTAGGACCTGGTTCCGCCTTGTTTGTTGATATACCACACTACAGACATATTGTCTGTCTGGATTGCTGAAGAGAGTCTTGAAGGGCTTGCAACGCTAAAAACACTGCTCTCATCTCTAGAACATTTATGTGCAAGTGGCATTCGCCTGGTTGCCATGTGCCCTGGACAGTTCTGCCCTGATAATGCCCCCACCCGATCAGGGAGGCGTCCGTTGTCAGAGTAGCAACCGGAGGGAAGGAACAAAGGGTCTTCCCAATAAGAACTGAGGGAAGACATCCACCACAGAAGATGATTTCTGCATGTTTGTGTGATTATAATGGTGTGAGACATTGGAAGTTGCTGGTACGACCATTGCGTGAAGAGCATCCATTGAAGGATTCTCATGTGGAATCTGGCTAATGGAAGCAGAGGTATGGCAGCCGCCATAATCCCCAACACTTTCAGAACTAACCTGGCTTTGATTCTGTTGCTGCTGAAGAGGCCAGAGACCATTTGTGTATGTCTGTTATTCTTTGATCTGTTAATCTCGCAGACATGTTGATTGTGTCTAGATTTGCGCCTATGAAGGTAATAGAAACAGACTTTTGAAATTTATTGAAATGCCTAAATTTCGACAAGTGCGAAAGGTGTAGTCCCTGGCCATTAGAAGAAGATGCTTGGTGGGAGCTGTAAGGAGCCAGTCGTCCAAATATGGAAACACCTGGAATCCTTGTCGTCTCAGGTGAGAAGCTACCACTGCCATGCATTTGGTAAACACCGGGGCAGTGGTGAGACCAAAGGGCAGGGCTCTGAATTGAAAATGACTGGTTCCCAGCCTGAAGCGGAGGAATCTTCTGGAGTTTCATTTTATGTGATAATCCTGAAGATCTATAGAGCACATCCAGCTTCCTTTCCCAAAAGGGAAGGATGGACTGCAGCGTGACCATCCGAAATCTTGTTTTCTTGACTGACTTGTTCAAGATACTGAGATCCAAAATTGGTCTCCAGTCCCCTGTTTTCTTTGGAACTAAAAAGAACCTGGAGTAGATTCCGGATCCTTGCTGGTCTGCTGGAACTGGCTGAATTGTTTGCAAGCAGCTTTGAAATTTCCAAAGCTGCAAGATCCCTTTGAGCGGTGGAACATCTGGAAGGGATTTTTTGATTGGTTTGGAATGCGAAGAAGGGAATGGAATAACCCTCGAAATGATGGACTGTACCCATTTGTCTTGAGTCAGGGATAGCCAGGCTTTTGGGTACAGTGACACTGCCTCCGGATGCTGAAAGGGCTTATCAGAGAAGACTTCACGATTGCCCTGGTTCTCGGGACCCCTGCCTCTAGGGCGACCATTGTTGTTCCCCTCTGCCTCTGGAGGGGAACCGACTCTGAGTCCCTTGAGATTGTTTACGAACCACATTTTTCCACTTTTCTGGCCTTTGGGGTAAGGCCTAGAAGGAGTAGAAAACGGACTCGACGGCAGAAAGAGTCTTGCCATCTGTCTCGCACCTAGTCAAGGTTTCTTTCACTTGAGGACCAAAGAGATGATCCATCAAACGGGAATTAGTGAAAGACGCTTTAAAGGGGTCCAAGTTGCATAACCGCATCCAGGCGCCACCCCTGTCCCTGCGGCCCTGCTCGCTCCATCAGCCGCATAAGAAAGGAGGCGCATGGAGGAGTTAGCTATGGAGTTCAGGGTAGCCAGCTGAGTGTTCATCTTATCCTGAAAACCCGCAGCTGTAGGATCCTTCAACATATCACTTGATCAAGTCCCTTTGAAGATGAGTAAAATGGCATAGGTAGTTCAGCGAACGCATTGCAAAGGTCGCTGACGAGAACATCCGCTTCCCGTACCTGTCCACAGACCTAGATTCCTTGTTAGGTGGATGGACAGGCACCGAAGGATCAGCTAGTTCCTTCTTGGTTGCAACAACTACCACCATAGCATCCACAGAAACACCTTTTGTGAGAAATTGCTTGTCAGTTGGTGCTGTTATAAATTTGGAGGGTCTGTAGGGTCCACTGAATCAGGGCAACCACCTGCATGAGGGGATCAAAGGGGGACACCCAGGAGGTGGAAGGACGAGAGCCCAAGCCTCAAGATACACAGATTCATCCTCCCTGTTTCAGGATCTCTAGAATGTCTGCGAAAGAGACATCTTCAGAAGGGGAACGGGGAACCCTCGGACTCCTCTAAATCTGTGTCAGAGGTGACAGACTCAGGTGAGTCTAAGTGCTTCCTCTTACACTTTCTCTTCCTAGGGGCTCCCTGCCAATTCAGGGAGGCCTCGAAGAGGATGAGATCCCACAGGGGATTCTTGAGGAGCTTGCTCTCTGCGGTCTGGGATGAGGAGTGAGTTGACATAACCAAAGGCACCGCCGACTGTGGAGTCGACAAGGTTCCAACGCACTCCGCATGACCTCGAATGCACCCCTGTCAGGCAGAGCCAGAGGTCTCCGCCCGCTGAGAACCCCTCGGCACCGACAGAGATGGCTCCGAGGCCGATGGAGCCGAACTCACCAGGTCCGATGCCACTCACCCCTCGGAGCCGACGAGGGAAGTCCGGGCGAGATTCTTCAAAGGAAGAAATCGGAGCCGACGACGGAGCCAAAGACAGTCTCGGTTCCGAGATCGCCCGGCCGGAAAGGAAAGAGTCGGAGGAGGAATAGAACAAGCTGAGGCATCGACTGATGAGTCGGACTCTGGAGCATTTGGGCCAGTGCCTCGGACTTCAAAGTCTACTCACTACCCTCTGGAGGTCGTGATCTGATAGCCTCGATGACCTGGAGGAGTGAGATCTATGGCTCCGTTCAGACAGCAGGGAGACGCTGGAGCCGAATGAACGGAGCCAAGGGACGGTGACCTCGATCTTTCTAGATGTCGGTATGATCGGAGCCAGAAACCACTGAAACAGCAGTCACAGACTCATCGGCTCCAGCCTGAAGCTGGAGCCGAGGTCCTAGAAGCCTTAGAAGGTTTGAAGACACAGGAAGGGAACCTTCAGGCTTAATTAAACCCCTCAAAATGAGTTTATTTTTTCTCTCCTGCAGGACTCTAGGGCTAAAGCCATGGCATACAGCACAAGAGTCCCAGAGACATTTTCTGACAGCACGAGTCACACTTTGGACATACTCAAGGAACCTGAAGTGTAATCACACACAAAACACACACACACAGATTACACTGATAGGATTAAAAGGAATTATTCAAAACTAAAGGTAAGTTAATAAAATTCCTAAGTAACACATACACACTTCTATGGAAAGGGAAGGAAGGGAGGCCTTAGGGAAGAACTAAGTGTTCTTTATAAAAGGAGGCTGGAAAGATAGTAAGGGATAAACAAGTCCACTACACTAAGTGGGAAAGAATTTTACACTAACTAGCCTAAGTTTAAAGAATTTTAAACTAGTCTAAACTTTCACTAACCTGGAGAAAACACCTCGATCGCTGTAGCGGCAAACGAGATCTGAGGTAACTCACGCCTAGCATTGTGGGATATAAACCCATCCAGCAAGAATGAAGGCGAGATAGACAACTTAACATCAGAAGTTAATTGAAAAATATTAAAGGCATTATGGGGTGCGGTTCTCCCTGCCGGTATCAACTGACACGCACTGTTCTGCCACAACCTCAAGTGCTAGCAGTAGGGTCCGAAATACCTCACAAGAAATTTCCATAAAGGAATACAAATCTCAGCAAGTACACACTTGTTTTAAGTATTAAACCATGAAAAAACTTTTTTCCTTTTTATACTAGACAATCAGAAAACTAATTCATTGGTCAATGGGTCAAAAGCATGTTTTTTATTTAATATCAAAAGCCAATCATTGCAAGTATTTAGTAAAAAGGACCAATCAATGTTTATTAATACCAGACTTATGAGTTCACAAATAAGCTCATGTTATATAAAGGTTTTTACTTAGATGTACGTTATACTGACAAAGGAATAAAATCCACGACAGTGAAGTTAACAAGATTCCCTCGGTCCCAACAACCCAATGCAAACTCACAAGCAAAGAAACTGTCTTAACCTAATTTTAACAGCCCACTCGACCATACATACCTTTATTAAACTTAATAGGTTTATTAATATTAAACTTTTAAGCAGATGGTCAAGATCTTTTTGGATGGAGTGCTCATACCCAAGTTTATCCTTTTAATCTACTTTCCCTGGATCCCCGCCAAGCCAAGTTTGATCTATTGGCCTGCAGTGCTCTTTAACAAAACCGGGCAACCAGGATGAGTGTTATTTTCAAAATATACAGAAATTTCTCCTTTTAATCTATTTTCCCTGGATTCCCGCCAAGCCAAGTTCGATCTATTGGCCTGCAGTGCTCTTTAACAAAACCGGGCAACCAGGATGAGTGTTATTTTCAAAATATACAGAAAGTATGTTTTATCCTCTAGACAAAATTAATTTCCAGCCCTTGTTTAATTTCTCTTTTTAAGTAAAGCACTCCATCATGGACGTTAGCTTGCCCCCTCCCCATACTATAATTCCTAACAGCAGTCTCCCTTTGCAAGCTGTTTCAACTATTTGAAAGCCCTGCTGTTTTTTTAGTATTACTAAACCCTTTCTCTTACAAATTGTTGTCTTTCTAAATCCCACATACTCCTGGTTACACGTGTGTTTTATTTCAAAAGAAAGGTATGCAAATCAAGTAAGTCCAAAGTACTTACTGTTTTTCCTGATTGTTTCAGGACATTAGCTGCCCCCCCATTCTGTACTTAACGCAGAATATAAAGACAGACTACAGTTAGAACTATTTGTATGCTCTGCTGTTTTCCTACTTCTACTAAACCTTTTCTCTTATACATTCTTGTCTTCCTAATTTCCACAGAACTCCTTGGTAAAATTGGTTTATTTTATTTCAGTAAGAAAGGTATGCAAAACAAGCAAGTCCGAGTACCTACTGCCTTTTCTTATTGTTTCCTGACTGAAAAGAAAGTATGACTATACTCCACAGTTGTAAGTGCAAATATAGCTTAAGGCCTATCTAAATTCATTTACCTTACGTCCTCATTGAAGTAGAGGTTCTCTGTCACCAGTGATGAAGTGCAAATATAGCTTAAGGCCTATCTAAATTAATTTACCTTACGTCCTCATTGAAGTAGAGGTTCTCTGTCACCAGTGATGACTAACTACTCCACTCTTGTAAGTGCAAATATAGCTTAAGGCCTTTCTATATTCATTTACCTTACGTCCTCACTGAAGTAGAGGTCCTTTGTCACCAGTGTGAGACCCTGATGTCCTATACTGACCCTGCTCCCCAAACTACACTCTGAGATCTCACTACCCCAATAAAATACTATATAACTTCCTGCAATTAAACAGAATCATTTCCAATATCTTTAAGAAATCCTGAGCTAATCTGACAAAGGGTTGACTGATAGATTTTTTCACATTCAGCAGCTGCTCAGTAGGGCCCCGCTACGCTCGGGCTCACTTCGCTCCCCTACCACCCTCATTCCCTGCCACCCCCATATCATTTCCTTTATACTTATCCACCTGAACCACACCCCTTCCAGCTCCTCCCCTGCCCCTCCCAACTACTTCCTTACTGACACACTTCTTTCCCTACAGTACCTTCATACACCTCAACTTTCCCACTTTCTACACATCCTCTACCTTCAAGCCATGCCTTTCAAACCTCAAGCCTTACTCCTGATACCTATACTTTAATTCTTATACCTCCTCACATCCTATCACACACATCTACCCCCACCCTACTTCTACCCAACAAACAGTACTCTACATCCAAATACCAAATCCGAGACTCCTCTACAAACCAGTCCTTCTAACCCAAACTATGCCACTCCCCTTCCTAAAATAAAATTATCTCTCTCCCTACCAACCACATCAAAGCAGAAAAAGAATGTCTCCCCATTTAAACATTTACTCTACTTCAAACCAATACTTCTATCAGGAGACATCCATCCTAACCCAGGCACCTCCCAACCTACCATAAATAATAATCCTCTTGTACAAACATCTACTAACTTCACCCCCTTAAAAAAGCAAGTATCTTTCTGCTCTATCAACCTCAGGAGTGTAGTAAATAAAGTACAGGACGTCCATGCCTGGTTAGCTAACTATACCCCGGACATAGTCACCCTAACTGAAACCTAGCGGAAACCATATAATAAAGATAGTGAAATTACCCCACCTGGCTATAACATCCTACAACTTGATAGACAAAAGAAGAGAGGAGGAGGGGTAGCCATACTCTTCCGTAACCACCTCTCAATAACTACCCCAAACCTCACTCTATCCACTTTTTCTACAGCTGAACTCCTTACCAGTATTAAACTTAACAACTTTACCACCATAAGTGTTGTAGCAATCTACATCCCCCTGGTGATAATCTTAGTATACTGAAGAACATCCTACACCACCTCTCACAGACCATTCTTAATGAAACCATCATTCTAGGGGATGTAAACATAGCTTGGCTTACAATTCAAACTCCCTAAACTACCTCTTGTATCAACCTACATGGATTTGAGCAACTCAAGTCACACCTGCCACAGTCTCTCCTGGACTGGATTTTGATGTCTCATCCCCAAAATTACCACAACCCTCACATTCTACCAAATTCTCTTAGTGACCACTGCCTTATCATAGTAAATAAACACACTCCCCATTTCACCAGACCTTTCAGGTTTATCACCTCCCTCAAAACCTCATCCTTTAGTCTAGACTCTCTCATACACCAACTCTCTAATATTAACTGGTCCCATCTCACTACACTCCCCTTAGATGAGGCTCTCCACTCTTTCAACTCTACCTTTCTAAACATCCTCAACTCCCTAGCTCCCCTCCGTACTATCAGAATCAAAGCAAACACTGCTCCTTGGCTGACCAAACATACTTGAGCCTTGACGAAAAGACATGACAAGATATGGAAATTATGGACCAAAACAAAGACCCCTTCTCTCCTACAGACTTATGAAGAACTTAGAAATCAAATAAAAAAATGGTCAACAAGGACAGGATCAACTTCTATACAAACCCTCCCACTACCCTAAAATCTGACCCTAAAAAATTTTGGAACTCAATCAATCATATACTGCATCCAGGAAACCCTCCCCCTCCCAACCCATGCCCAAATAAAACTTTTGAAGAAACTGCCACTGAATTTAACAATCATTTTATTAATTCAATAACTACCATAATTAATGACCTCCCCACTAGTAAAAATACTAAAAAAAAACACTTTCTCATCTTCCCCTCCTTCTAACTCTTTCTCTCTTACATCTGCCTCAACTAAATATATTAAATCTCTACTCTCTAAACTCAAAACCTGCTCCCCCTCAGCTGATAACCTACCCTCTTACTTCCTACATATAGCTGCTGAACCCCTAGCCTATCCAGTATCCATCCTGATCAACCGACCTATCTCTGAATCATAGGTTCCATCAATACGGAAAATGTTCTACACATTACCCATACATAAAGGAGGTAATTGTTCTGATATATCAAACTTCAGACCAATTGCTATACTGTCTCCCCTCTCCCAGGTTCTTGAGAAATGCATTCACAAGCAGATAATGCAATACCTTCTCCAACAGAACCTTCTAACACACACACAACATGGATTTCATCCCAAACACAGCACTACAACTGCACTAATATCATTCATTAATACTGTACCACTGGCCTGTGATAATAATAAACTAGTCTCATGTCTGTTCCTCGACCTGTCCAAAGCCTTTGACACTGCCTCCCATCCCTTCCTCCTAGACAAACTCTTTCACCTAAGATTTTCTCCTCCCACCATATCCTGGTTTTCCAGCTATCTCTCTAACTGCCAACAAGCTGTTAAATGGCACTCTGCTCTTTCTCCCCCCCTAAGCATCCCAATGGGTGTCCCCCAAGGATCTATACTGGGGCCACTGCTCTTCAATATTTTCACCAACCTACTTTACACTTCTTGTCCCAACTCCACACTTGTACAATATGCTGATGATTCTACCGTCATCTTCATTGCTGACAATCCATCTGACCTCCACTCTACTACCCAAGCATCATTCAACATCATAGAGACATGGCTTTGTGACAACAAATTAATTCTCAACCCTAAGAAAACTAAGCTCCTACTCTTCCTCCCAAAAAACCTCATCAATCTCAAAACAACATTTTTCATCCTATCTAGCAATAACACTGTCATTACCTCTGACCCTAGCACTAAACTGCTAGGAGTCAGATGATCAGCTTAAATTTGATCTCCAAATCACCACCTCTATCAAAAAGACTCACCAGAAACTCGGACTCCTTTACCAAAACAAAAGACATTTAACCAACTCAGCCAGAATAACTCTCTCCCATACATTTCTTCTTCCCACCCTCCTTTATAGCTCTCAATTATACACAAATCTTAATACCACACTCATAACAAGACGTGAAACTACATATAATAAAGTTGCCAGATTTGCTGCAAACCAAACCTACAAATCACACCATTGCCTATCTCTTAAACAGTTGCAGTGGCTTGAATTCCCTCATTTGCTGCTTCTACAGCAACTGTTAAATTATCCACTCCATCCTCTATCTACTATCTTTCTGCCCTAGCCTTCAATCAATTATAACTAAATATTCCAAAACCAGGACATTATGTAGCTCAGACCAAGGCTTCCTACAGATCTATAAACCCAAAACCAAATCAGGGTGTTTACTTTATAACTATAACCCTGCTACAACTTGGAACCAGCTACCCCTAGAAATTAGGTCCCTTAACCAAACAGAACATTTCAAACTAGCCACTCGGGAATATCTAATAAATAAATGGTCCTGCCATTGTAGTCATCCTCCCTGAAACTACCTAACCCTAGCTTGTCTCTCATCCCTCCTTTCTCTTCCACTGTCTGTCTTAATATCCATTTACCTCTCTGTCACATTGCTTAACCTCTACATTACCTTACTACTCCATCTGTACCTATACTCTATATAACTCCTTAGAAATAATGAACACTGTTTTCCCTACACTGATGTTGTACCCAAGTTTTGTTGTAAAAATTCTAACATTGTACTCTACTGCTTTTCTGTATGATTTGTTGTAAATGCTTTTTGCAGTTTGATCACTAACATTTGTACCAAACGGTTTTCTGTAAAATTTTATTGTAAAATGTTATTCCTCTAATTGTTTTAGCTGTCAATGAAATTCTCTTGCTAACTTCATGTAAAATGTTGATACTGATTGCAGAGCTTTTCTCCTCGGGTCTCCACTGAAAACGAGCTAATGCTCAGCTGGACTAAACCGGTTAACAAATGTAAAATAAATAAATAAATAATAAATAAATCTCAAGGGTATGCACTATCCATACCCACAGACACATTTGTATTTGATAGGGCAAACTCCATACGAGCCTCCAATCACATGCCTTACAATATCCCACCTATCAAGGCCTATGCTTTTGACCAGTTGACTAATGAATTAATTTTCTGATTGTCTACTATAAAATGAAAAAAAGTTTTCATGATTTAATATTTTAAACAAGTCTGCCTGTAACTAAGCATTGCACCGTTCACCTACCATTGTTTTCCAAGCTGAGTAATAAACAATTACGAGCAAGGAGAGCTTCAAGAGTAATATTTATTTAACTTGCATTATGCTACTCAAATACACACTTAGAAACTTGACAGAATAACTGGGTTTGCAGTTTTATGAGGGATGTGAACTGTAATAGGATCATAGATAGGTACTAGGCTATCGGCCCTGGGGCCTGTACAAGCCCAGCCAAAAAGATACCCTGGCTTTCGCCACCCAAGAAAATTATTTTCCTGTGCCCCTGTCGAGCAGAGCCACAGAGGTGATCCCGGGGGTGAATTTCCTATTTCCCATCCAATCATTAAGATTTTTCTTGAACAGTGCTAATGAGGAGGTTTGTTTGATATAGATATGTAGTTTATTCCAGAGTATGGGAAGTCTGTGGGACAGGAATCTATCCCTCCGGCATGTTCTGTTTATTGTGGTGACAAGGTTTAGGTCCCTAGAGAATGTAGCTCGGAGGGACTGGGATTTCTTTAAGTGGAGCATGTCCAACAGCTCAGGGTTTGACATAGCTTTGTATGTTAGGCAGAGATCACCTCTGAGTAGGCGATATGTGGTGGAGTAAAGCTGGAGTATTTTGAGACGGTCTGCATAGGGCATCTGTTTGAGGCCGGTAATCCTCTTTATGAGGTATTTCTGCTGCCTTTGCAGTTGTTGCAGATGTCTTGTGAGGTACATACCAAAAGGGGGGTTGTACTCTATAATGGGTCTAATGAGTGATGAGTAGAGGGGGAACAATGACCTCTTTTTTTCTGGATGAGAAACCTATTGTGATGAGGTGTGCCATGTAGAAGGATTTCCTGACTACTGTGGTGATGTGATTATCAAAGGATAGACTACTGTCCACCTGTGTCCCAAGGTCTCTATCACACTTTCGGTGTTAAGTATACTACTGCCTATGTTGTAGTTCATGGGTACAGAGTTTTTACCAAAGGGGATGACAATGCACTTTTTGGCATTAAGCTTGAGACCATGGCTTTGACACCAGGCATCTGTCTCAGTGAGGTTCTTTTGTAGGATGTCCACATCGTTAGGAATTTTGATTATGGCTCCTAGTTTGCAGTCATCTGCGAACTTCGTTAGCTAAAGACCTTCTGTGTTAGCCTGTACTTCAGAGAAGTAGACACCAAACAGGAGAGGACCCAGGACTGAACCCTGGTACTCCACTTGTCACTGGTCTGAAGTCGGATTTGGAGTCTGCTACTTTCACAGTGTGGGTTCTGCCAGTGAGCCAGTTGGCAACCCATCTTGTGACATAGGGATTTAAACCTAGTTTAGTGAGTTTATCTATAATTCCAAAGTGAGGGATGGTGTCAAAAGCCTTGGCAAGATCTAGATAGGCAGTGTGAACCACCTTACCCTCATCTATGGCTTTGGTGACTGCTTCAAAGAAGTCTATCAAGTTTAGGAGACATGATCTGCCTTTTACAAACCCGAACTGGGTGGGGTCCAGAGTTTGGAGATTACCAGTGTCTTTGTTTATAAGTTCCATGATGATATGTTCCATGGCCTTGCAGACCAGACTCGTCAGGCTAATGGGGAGGTAGTTCCCAGGGTCCGTGGTGGCTCCCTCTTTGTGGAGTGGGATAACCGTCGCTGTGCACCATTCAGCAAGCACAAAGCCTGAGGTGAGGCTATGATTGAACACGGTACTTATGTAGGGTGCCAGTTCCTTCTGTAGTTCTTGTAGAACGCAGCCTGGGATGCTGTCTGGTCCCATTGATGCTGTGTTCTTGCCTTTGGAGAGTGTGTTTTTTACCTGTGCAGCCATGACTACAGGAACTTTGCATTCTTCCTGTATAAAGATGGGTTCTTTAGGGGGTGAGGGGGGGGGTAAAGTTAGTACTGAACCTATCTGCCAGGATGTTGGCAATATCAGTTGGGTCTGTATATTTAGTGCCATTGTGCTGTAACTCAGAGCAGATCTGAGTGTTGCCATTGAGATTCTTGACATAGCTAAAGAATGCTTTGTGGTTGTCTTTAGAATCAGTGGAGACTGTGTTTTCGTAACTAGCTTTGGCGGATTTTATCAGGGATCGCAGCTTCTTACTGAGGCTGACCAGGGAGCTCCTCCACTCATGGGATTTTGCTCTCTTTTGCAACAGTTTCTTCCTTCTGTTGTACAGATTGTTTATGGCAGGGGACCACCAGATTGGCTTCCTTTTTTTGAAGGATAGCGTCTTGGTTCTGCTTGGGATAGCATGATCCATGCACTCGGGTAAGTGCTTATAAAGTGCAATTGTGTAGGATTCAGTAGTCATAACTGTATTGTCCATCTGCACTGGTGTCATGAAGTTCACCACTTCTGTCGTAAGAAGCATGAAGTTGGTTTTGGAGAATTTTTTTTACCATGGTTTCCTTAATGGGGGGTGGGGACAGGATGTGGATATCTAGGGTAATTAGATTATGGTCGGATCGGACCAATGAGGCGTTGACTTCAGCTGTGGAACACCGGTCACTCATGTTGGTAATGACTAGATCTAGGATACTGTTGCCCCTGGTGGGGGTGTGGATAAGTTGATCCAGGGCATTGGAGTTTATGAATTCCAGAAAGAGTTGGTACATGAGTAGTTTTCCCAGTTAATGGTGGGGTAGTTGAAATTGCCCATTATTAGGGTGTTTGGTTGATCCCTAATATTTTCCAGCACATCAAGAAAAGAGGAGTGGGAATCCTGGGGCATGGTGAGGGATCTGTAGCAAGCTAAAATTTGGATTGCAGTTTTGACCAGAGTTAGTTGCACTTGGATAACCTCGGCTGCTTTATGCTGAACAACTAGCCTGGAGGTGTGGATATCCTTAATGAATATGGACAGACCTCTGCCTTTGGTGTCCAGGTCCAGGTTACATGGCCAAAAAGTGTGGTATGAGTTATAGCCTGGTAGTGCAGGGGTGCTCTCTGCAGCCTTGAACCAGGTCACAGTCACTGGACAGATATCGATGTTCTCCACTTTAAGGAGTGCCTTGAGTGAGTGCATTTTGAGATTTAGACTTCTAGCATTGAGTAGCATCACCCTCAGTTTTTGCTTGCCTTTTCCTGTTACGGTGGTGAATTTGTCATTTGAACCTTGCCTAAAAAAGGCACTATAGGGGCGGCAAAAACCTTAGCCAGCATCCAGAATCCCAGGGGTGACAGGTGCAGGCAATCTCTGGCAAAGCATCGTAGTCTGTCAACCATGTCATCCCAGGCAGACAGATACTGGATCCTTTCAAAATGACATCAGAAGCTTAGCCAATTTTTAAAGTTAATCATTTTGTCCCTGTACTGCGGCATCATTCTGGGTGATGGCAGAATGCTGCTCATGGCTAGGGTCGTACCTGCCTGGGCTACAAGATTGGAGAGCTCTTCCATGTCTCTTTTCATGTAGTCCAGGGAGGTACGTCTCAGGTCATTCACACCAACATGGACAATGACAGAGTCATATTTGTACTTGTTGTGGAATGACCTGAGTGCGTCAGTTATGTGACGGATCCTGGCACCCGAAAGGCAGCTGACAATAACCTTCTCCTTGTTTAGCCTGGTGAGTGGGACATCAGTGTGCCTGACTATAGAGTCACCTATGACTAGTGTGTTGGGTATGTTGTTTTGCCTTATTGGCTGTGGTTGAGTGGCACACTGAGTCTGCGGGCTATGTGTCATTTGGGTTGTGTTGGGGGGGTGGAGGTTGCATGCATTTCTGTTTTGGAGGTCTCTGTTGCTTGAGCAGATTATTATTGAGAGCCTCTGCGAATGTTTTTGTGTTTCTATGTGTGGATTTTGGTAGTGTAGATTTGGTGAGACTATGTGCTGAGCATGGTGTGGTGCAAGTGTTTACCTTCTCCTCTTGACTGTCAAGTTCAGTCTTGGTTGGAGAGAGCTTTACCTCCAGTTTGGCTAGATAAGTGCATCTCTCACAGGTTGTAGTGTTGGGTGGTAGGAGGAAAGGGTTGTCTGTGTACATGAGGCAATTTCTACATTGCCCCAAGATGCACAGATTCATCAGATAGACAGGAGAGAACACTGGGAGCTGACCCTTGGACATGCCTGAATAAAAAACTATTTTCCTCTAGATAAGTGAGGAAAGTGTGTACAAGAGCTGTTTTTCTCTAAGCAAGTGAGGAAAGTAAGTAACAAAACTGTTTTCCTCTAGGTAATGAGGAAGGTTGAGTGCTGTAGTAATTAGTAGGTTATTTAGTGCTTACAAGTTCTGAACAAGTGCTGATCATGAATAAGCAAATTCAAGTGCTAAAACTAAGAATCTGTATCTAGACTAAACTAGTTACAGGAAAGGGGGGAAACAAGTCAAATGTGGGCTTTTAAATCAGAAAGTTGAGAGATGGAAGAACTGCCCAAACGGCCAATAACTACAATTTCTGGGCCAGAACCACTCCTTATGTGGTAGATAGGTTACCTCGTGCTTACCACTCCCACTGATAAGCTAGAAGGCTTCCCTCCAACATAGAAAGCTTGGGGGCTCAGAAGCTTACATACAGTCCTGGATACAGCAAATCTGAATCTGGACTACACTAGTTACAGGAAAGGTAGGAAACGGGCTTAGATTTTGTTTTTTTTTGTTTTTTTTAAATAAAGAAAAGTAGCTAAAACAGCAGTAAAAACAATTCAAATGCAGTGCAAGCTAGCACACTAGTATGTAGCAATGTTAGACCAAACAGTTTAAAAAATGCAATTAAATTAAAAATGACTAAAAACAAGTGCAAAAGGGGTCTATTAGGTAGAATGAGGTAAAGAGATGGGACTGGGGCAAATGTCCCACATCAAATCCACAGTGGGGGTGGGCAACTGCAAAAGCCTCCAAATTTAAACAACAAGACAGGAATAGGTAGGGGAAAACCAACACCTTCAGCAGAGATCTGAAAAACTATACAGTGAAGCAAAAATAACAGTGCACAACTCTGAAGTAAGCCAGCAATTATATAAAATTAGTCAAACAACAATTAACAGTATCAACTATGAAGTGCCATAAAAATATACTTAGCTCTGTATATCTCCAGATAGTCTGAAGAGCACTCTGTGAGGACACAGGAAGGCTCCAGCAATGATATGGCTTCATCTGTCACTATCTGGCCAGTAAAATGAAAGTTTAAGAGAAACGGAGCACAAATACTTGTGGTGAAAGGTTGAGAGCTATGACCCTAAATTCATGCCGTAACATTTGGCACTTGAGGGCTACAGCTTCTGCAAGTGGTATCAATCAGTAACACACACACACTCACACACAGACTTCAGTAAAAAATGAAGCGTGGGGAAAGTACAGTTGTGTACCTATCATAAATGTAGATGTTCAAGTGTATTGACTGTTGCAGTCATTACACTTGGGTTATCCTGCTGGCAGGCTACCCGCAGTCGGCCTGAATTCCAAAGTCCTGGTCCAGCGTCGGTTGCTGTCACCTCTTCCCTGACGTCAGTGTGCCAGGGGTATAAAAGATGCAGCTGACGCCATTTTCTTCAGTTTTTCTTGCCCCAGATGTCAGGTGCCCCCCAAAAGGGTAGGCTAAAAATTCTGCTCATAAAAAAGCATGCACTAACATAAACATTACCTTCATCTACAAGCAAATACACCACATAGGTTGTATAGAATAGAGAAGTACAGATAAGTCCCTGCAATGAAAGGGGGATGGAGGGAAGGCAACCTGGACTGCAACAGTGAATACACTCGAACATCTACATTTATGGTAGGTACACAACTGTAATATGTTCATCATGTTTCACTGTTGCAGTCATTACACTTGGGTTGAATCCCAAAGCTGAGGTTGGGTGGTTGGGCCTAGATAGAATTAGGAGTGGCTATAAGGCTCTGCAGAACTGCAGTGGCGAAGCCTGCTCTGGATTTAGAGTAAAGAGGTAAGTGGTAGTGCTTTGTAAAAGTGTGCACTGAAGTCCAAGTTGCAGCCTACAAAATGTCCTTGGTTGGTACTCCTCTGAGGAAGGCTGCTGAAGTGGCTGCTGCTCTGGTTGAATGTGGCCTAATGCCCTTAGGCACTGATTTGGCATGTTGTGAATAGCAGAAACGAATGCAGTGGCCTATCCATTTTGAAATAGTCTGCTTTGAAATAGCTATTCCTTGCAATGCTGCAGCATATGCCAGTAAGAGTTGCTCAGTCTTTCTGAAGGCTTTAGTTTTGTCCAAGAAGAAGCGTAGCTGTCTGTGTATGTCCAAGGAATGCAGAAGTCTCTCCCCCTTATTCTGTGGGTTTGGATAAAAGGTAGGCAAATGAATGGTTTGGTTAAGAGCCACACTGGACACCACCTTAGGCATAAATGTTGGGTTTGTCCTCAGAGAAACCCTGTCCGGATGGAAAATAATAAAAGGTTGCACCGCCATTAGTGCCTGTAACTCTGAGACTCTTCTTGCTGAGGTTATTGCTAGGAGCAGAGCTGTTTTCCATGATAAGTATTTTATCTCAGCTGTATTGGCTGGCTCAAA
The DNA here is from genome assembly GCF_019279795.1 of Protopterus annectens. Lineage (NCBI taxonomy): Eukaryota > Metazoa > Chordata > Ceratodontiformes > Protopteridae > Protopterus > Protopterus annectens. The sequence continues at coordinate 770,599,043 of NC_056729.1, forward strand.
ATGAGGCAGTGTGAGCTTTTCCAAGACAAAATTGTGGTCCCATGCAGGTGTTGGGGCTCTCCTTGGAGGTCTTATGTTTTTGGTCCCTCTGAGGTACTGCCTTAGCAGTGGATGTGAAAAAATAGGTGGATCCGTATTGTAATGAGCTGAAATGGCAGAGGCATGGATCTTAATTGATGAGAAGGATAGGCCTTTGTCCAGCATCTCAGTTAGGTATTGTAAAATCTGAGGAATATTTGGTACAAGCGTGTCCATTCCTTCTGCCTGGTTCCAACCACAGAATCTCTTCCATTTTTCTGTATAAGATTTTCTGGTGCTGGGCCTCCTGGCCTCCAAAATAACATCCATAACTGCTTTAGAGAGAGGTGTGTTCTGAATGGTTACATTATCAGCCATGCAGCCAAGTTTAGGGTTCTGAGTTGGCTGTGCAGGATCTGATTGTTTTGTTGGGTCAGCAAATGAGGAATTTGGGGTAATGTCCAGGCTGGGCCTTGAGACAAGCTCTTTAGGATTGGGTACTAGTGCTGGTGTGGCCAGTCTGGGGCAATCAGTATCATTTTTGGCTTCTCTTATCTGACCTTTAGGAGTACCTTGGGGAGGAGAGGCAGTGGAGGAAAGGCATAGACCGTAAGGGTTTTCCAGCTGAATGATAGGGCATCCACTTTCCATGCTTGTTTGTTATAAGTCCTTGTTCAGAATCTCTGTAGTTGGCTGTTGTGCGGGGAGGCAAATAGATCTATGTCTGGGCATCCCCATTTCCTTGTTATCATGCTGAAGATTTGTGGATCTAGTTTCCACTCGTGAGGATCCTTGAGATTTCTGCTTAGTTCGTCTGCCAGAGTATTTGTCTTCCTGGCAGGAATTGTGCTTGCAGGTGTACTTGATAAGTCAATGCTGTGTTCCACAAAGTCATGGCTTGTCTGCAGAGGGGGTAGGAATGTGTGCCTCCCTGCTTATGTACCACATGACTGTAGTATTGTCCATCTTTACCAGCAGTTGTCCTGGATGATGTAGATCGTTGAAGGCTGTCATGGCATTCTGAACAGCTAGCATCTCTTTTTGATTGATATGAAGATGCATTTGGCTTGCTGGCCATGCTCCCTGAATACATTTTCCTGCCATGTGGGCCCCCCACGCATAAACTGATGCATCTGTTGTTAGTGTCTGCCTGGCCGTGGGTAGAGTGAATGGCTGTCCCTTGTTGTGGTGACAGGCCTGTGCCCACCATCAAAACTCCTGTTGCAGGCAGGGAATGAGGGTAATTAATGTTTCCAGGCTGTGGCAATGTTGAGTCCAAACACTTTTTAGATACCATTGTAGTTTCCTCATATGCAGTCTTGCATATGGAATAAGTAGAATGCAGGATGCCATGAAGCCCAAAGCCTGCAGAATTTTTCTTGCAGATAACTGGGTCTTTGATGCCAACAGTTCGAAATAGGTAGTCAGTTGCCTTTGTCTGGCGTGAGATAAGCCATCTGGGCAGTTGTATTTAAGCTTGCACCCAGGAATATTATCTCTTGAGAGGGTACTAGTTTTGATTTCATTTCATTTACCATGTACCCTAGGCAAATTAGCAATCTTTTTATAAACGCCAGATGCCTCAGTAGAATGTCTTTGTTCTCTGCTTGAATAAGGCAATCGTCCAAGTAAGGGTATATTTGATTTCCCCTTTGTCTGCAGAAAGCAATTACTGGTGCCAGGCATTTTGTGAAGACCCTGGGCACAGTAGTTAAGCCAAAGGGCAGTGCAAAGAATTGGTAGTGCATTGATCCAGCTGTGAATCTGAGGTATCGTCTGCAAGATTGTCTGATTGGGACATGCAAGTATGCCTCTTTTAGGTCCAAAGTTACAAGCCAAGTCTTCTTGCCCATCATGGGCAGAAGCTGCTGCAGAGTCAACATTTTGAATTTTGGAACGTCCAGAAAAGTGTTTAGAATAGACAGGTGCAGTATTGGTCTCCAGGCTTTGTCCTTTCTGGGTAGCAGGAATAGTCTTGAGTAAAATCCTTGTCCCTGTTCTTGCTGTGGTACTCGCTGAATGGCCCTCATGTCTATGAGGTATGTAACTTGATTTTGTGCCTCTGCCCATTGATTTTGTGGCAGGTCTAGCATACCTTTTGCCTTTGGCAGGGTGTGAAAGTGGAACCTGTAGCCCTGGGACACTATATTCCAAGACCCATTTGTCCTGAGTGATTACATGCCAATTTTGTGAAAAAAGTGCTAGTTTTCCCCCTAAGGGGGGCTACCAAAAGATAAGTGCTTGGTATATGCAGAGGAAAGTCATTGGGACTGTTTTCTATATGGCTGTGATTTGTCCTCTCCGCTTTTGGAGGTAGAAGCACCGCATTGTTTAGGCCTGTATGAGCCTTGGGGCTGGGATCTGCCTCTAGGGCGTCTGTATCTGCCTCTTTGTGGCCTGTCTGACACTGGAAAGGACCAATTCTTTGAAGGCCAGTTCCTGCTAAATCTGGGTGGTTGTACCTGTAAGAAATCCTTAACTGTCTGCATAGATTTCGCTTTATCCTCCATTTTCTTCAACACCTCTTCTGCCTTAACACCAAACAAAGTATCATGCTGTTAAGGAGCATCCAATAATTTTGCTTTAACATGATGAGGCAGGTATTTTTCCTTTAACCAAGCATGCCTTCTAATGACAGTACCCATAACAGCGGCCCTGCAAGAGGCCTCCAGTGAATCAAAACCACATTGCAAAGTATGCTTTCCCACTTGTTCAGCTGCATGCAATAAATCCTGCATTTCCTTGTTATCTGGACATTCAGAATTTGGCAACACTTTCTGTTTTAGCAGTGACATTAAATATTGCTGATATTTAAGCATATGAAACTGACAATTTAAAGCCCTTACAGCCAAGGTAGCAGAAGTGTAAACTTTTTTTCCCCCATCTGTCCAGTGCCCTAGAATCCCTATCAGAGGGGACAGGGTTTTTCGCAGTGGAAGCCTTGACCCCTTTGGGACCCTGAAATATAGTTTCTGGGTCAGCAGCAGGGCTTTTATATAGAAATTTGTGGGAATTTGGAACCCTGTAGTATCTGTCTGGCTTAACCGGTGCAGGGGGTAAAGAGTCAGGAGACAGGCTGGACTCTGAAAATACATCATCTACTATGTCTAGAACAGGTGGAATAGCAAGAGGTCTGTGCTGAGGTAGTAAAAGAAAGTCTATGAGCCTTTTCTTAGATTCTGAGTAATCTTGGCTCTCCCAGTGAAAGTGCTCCCTCATAGTATGAAGAGATTCCCCAAAAGAATAATCCTCAGGAGGAGAGGCTGAAGGAATAGACTCTTCAGCATCAGAATTCTCATAGGGAGGAAGGGAGTATCCCTGTTCAGAAGAGGAGTCAGGGGAAATGGAAACCTGATCTGAAGGGGGATGGGAACCCCTGATCAAAGTAATTAGGTGTTCGGCCATTTTAAGCATCTGTATTTTAGGCATGGAAGTCTGTGCAGGAGAATGCTGTACTTGTTTCTTTGTATTTAGAGATGCTTTAGTCTTTGCCTTTGAAGCTGAGGTTTCTTTACATATAACTGTGTAGGTCTGAAAACACCCTCAGAAGCTGATGCCTGCTTAGCGGCTCCGGACCCATCTGAGGGAATAGTTTCCAAGTGTCCAATACCTTGAGTATCCAGAGGCCTAGTCGGCTCCACGTGGGAGTCGGAAGCGGCCTGTGGCTCTGAGGTAGCAGGCGTCAGGGGCTGCGAAAGCACCTCACTGAGAACTGGCGACTGGCCTAGCGGAGGCCTCGTCGTCGGTTTTGGACCTCGGATGCCTGTCCTTTTCCTTGCGCTTTTTATAAACTCCGGTCGTCGGCTGTTCCGACAGCATTATATAATTAAATCTTCGGCCAAAGTAATGAAAGGCAAAATCGTACCGACGCTTAATAGTGCGTTGGTTAAATCTAGCACAAAACCGACAGCTAGCAATGTCGTGGTCAGGGTCTAGGCAAGGAATACAGTAAGAATGAAAATCCTTATGAGGTATTTGCTTCCCACAAGAAATACAATTGTTAACTTTTTCTGACATCGGTCTGGAGCAAGAAAAAAGTTTCCCCAATGGGGTACTTAGCTTTAATGAAGACTTCGGATCTGAAATTCGGTTTTGAAAATATCAGGAGTCGGCCTACCGGCACTTGCGAACTGCTTTTGCTTCGGGCACCGCGCGGCAAGAAAGACTGAAGAAAATGGTGTCGGCTGCATCTTTTATACCCCTGGCGCACTGACGTCAGGGAAGAGGCGACAGCAACCGACGCCGAACCAGGACTTTGGAATTCAGGTCGACTGTGGGTAGCCTGCCAGCAGGATAACCCAAGTGTAATGACTGCAACAGTGAAACATGATAAACATTCATAGTTCTCATCCTTTCACAATTACACACTTGGATATAGCTAGAAACACTTTGGTGGGGGGGGGGAAGCAAGGGACCAAACATAGACAGAGATATGGTTCTGATGACACAACACTAAATAGAAATACAGACTTTGCACAGCGGCAGCAACTCAATATCTCAAACTTGCACTTCAGGTAGACAACTCACCACTACTCTGTGGAAGCGGACTCCGTTACAGCTGTACTCTACTTGTTTCTGCTGATTTCCTCTACGCTGCCCACTTGTCAGCTCATAGCAGTACATCAATGATCCAACACTCGCAAACTGGCACACAGAAGTAGATGTTCTATCCAAATAAATTGCAGGTTCCAGTAGCAACTACATAAAAAATATCAGAAAACAAAAGGGAATTGCTACTGCTGAACCCTCTATTAATTTGGACAGATGCAAGGGGCGGCTTGGAATGGAATAATCCAACTGGCTGCCACCACTTGCATGGAGAATTGCCTTACTGCAGTTACTTGTATTCACAGCCAATTTTCTCAGAAAAGTCTAACATATACAGCAGGTAGCTGCACACTGAAAAGTAAGTTGAGAAAGTACTTGAAAAAGTTCAGGTAGTTTTTCAACTTACTTATTAACACTGGAGCAAGATCATGTGTGACACTGGCAATTCCTGGAAAGACCACTTAGCAAAAAGAAGCCACTGTAGAAGGAACTAGTGTAGTAGCTGCAGCCACTGAGCCCAGTACTTGTAAGACTTGTCTTGCCTGAACTCTCATCTTGTTTATGAGAAAGGAAACTTGTTGACGAATGGTTGACACCCTGTCTAGAGGCAGTTTTGCTATAATGCGTCTTGTATCTAAGTCTGCCCCTATAAAGGTAACAGACTGACAAGGCAACAAGGCTTTTCTGTTGCTGAACATAATTTTGTGGATGATATTGATGCATTTTGTAGAAATCTTAACCTTAAAATATTTTTTTCAGATTCGGATCAATCTCAAAGATCTACTGAATTTCGTTTCAAGAAATCCACCTATGGACAGACATGTTTCTGTGTTCAGAGAATGCATTTTGAAGGAAATACATTTCAACGTGAATCCACATGCTGGTATCAAACATAATTTAACCAAACTAGAACGTGAGGCCCTACAGAAACCTAGCAGGAAGCATGAACTGGTCATATTACCGGCTGATAAAGGGGGTGCAGCTGTTATCACGGACTGGGAAATGTATGAAACTGAAACCTTGACACAGTTGTCTAACATGTTTTATATGAAAATGCCTCTGGACCCTACCTTCAGGTTAAAAAAATAAATTGATGCTTTTCTGGACTTGGCGGTAGAGGAAGAGATTATTGATTTAAGATACAAAAAGGAAATGACAGTGCAGGAGCCAAAGTTACAATATCTATACCTACTTCCAAAAATACATAAATATGCCACCAAACCACCTGGCAAACCCATTGTTTCGGGTTGGGGATCCTTGATGGAACCCTTATCTGCTTTTCTCACTGAATATCTCAAACCTCTTCTTCCACTGGTCAGATCCAGAATTAAAGATACAACACAATTTTTGAACATCATCCAAGATACACAATTAGAATCGGGTTGGATCCTATGTACATTAGATGTCACAGCCCTTTATACTAATATCCCACACTGGGCTGGACTGGAGGCCATCCAATATTGGTTAGATCAAGCACAAATATATAAACCAGGCTTCAGCACTTTCCTAGTCTGTCTAGTGGAACACGTCCTCACGAAAAATGTTTTCTATTTTCATGGGACATGCTTTTGGCAGCTGAGGGGTGCTGCTATGGGAGCATCTTTTGCTCCCATTTATGCAGACCTCTTTATGGGCTACCTTGAGGCACATTTGATCTATGATGCCAGTCACAATTTATTTCTGGACAATATGGACATCTGGAGACGATATTTGGATGACTGCTGGATGGTGTGGAGGGGGGATGTCAGCAATTTGATGGAATTTGTTGAATACTTTAATGATAACAAATGGTGGATACAGTTTACACTCAACCATGATCATAAGCAAATCACTTTTTTGGATGTACTCTTACTCGTCAGTCTGATCATGCACTTCATACTCAAGTGTACAGGAAATTCCCCCAATTCAACAGTTTATTACATGCTTCGAGCCACCACCCCTGACACATCATCCAGAACATCCCAAGTCTCAATTTTATCGCACCAAACGCATATGTTCTTCGGAGGAAGCCTACAGCAATAGCCAACAGGACCACACTCACAGATTCTTGAATAGGGGTTATCAACAACAATATATTGATAAGGCCAGCTCTTTTGCCACAGAACAGGACAGGAACACATTGTTAACCTATAGTCATAGGTACAAGGGAAAGGGAACGGCTAATGTACATGATATCCGAATGGTTACCACATTTGGCAGTAAAACCTCCCAATTCAGGAACATTATTCAGAACCATTGGGGTATTCTATTAGCTAATGAACATTTAGCCGAAATACTACCCTCAACATGCCTTTTTTCCTATAGACAAGGCCGTACGATAAATTCATACTTCACTCACTACAAACATTCACATCCTTTACCTGCTGAACAGACTACCTTGTTTGGGGACAAGTTAGTGGGTAGCTATCCCTGTGGACACTGCAGTTTTTGCATCTATATAAATAAAACTACTGAATTCACAAGTAGCAACACCTCACAGATTTTTGATATTAGATGTTTTGCTAATTGTGGCAGTGACTGGGTTATCTACCTGGCAACTTGCTTTTGCTCTGCGTTTTACGTAGGGAAAACATCACAACCTGTAAAAACCGAATAAGTGAACATCTTAGTGATATTAGGACCAAACATATTCATAATGCATTATAAAAACATACACTAACCCATTCCACTGCCAAATTTAATTTTGCAATTATAAAAAAATCCAGGGACATAACAAAGCAGGCTGGCATCCTATTTTAAATAGGAAGGAATCAGGATGGATTGTCAAGCTTGGAGCTTTGTTTAAGCCTGGTTTAAATGAACAGAATTGAATCTTTGGGATGGACCAATTAAAATGCAACAAGCTAATTAATTAAATATATAAATGTGTGCAGAGCTGAGGTATGCCAATGCACTGAGGAAGGCATTTTGTTCTGCCAAAACCAGTATGCCTATTTGTTGTTTTTTACTCATACAATAAATGTAGCTTATCTACTCTTATTCTGGTGATGGACCCTTTTTTTGCTCTCAAGATATCACCCACTGCCATACTTGAAGTGCCTCCTGACACAAGGGGTAAGATCTGGTTCCGCCCTGCTTTGTCTGTCTGGATTGCAATGGTCCCTGTAGGTAGAGAGTCTTGAAGTGCTTGAAACACCAGAAGCACTGCTCTCATCGCTAGAACACTGATGTGCAAATGGTACTCGTGAGGCTGCCACATTCTCTGGACAGTCCGTCCCAGATAATGCCCCCCCCCACTATCTGGGAAGCATCCATGGTCACTGTGGCTACCGGATGTGGGTCTAGAAAGGGTCTGCCCAGAGTCACCTGGGGGGAGACCAGCCACCACACTAGGTCCTTTTTGCAAGTCTCTGTGATCAAGATAATGTGTGACACTGGCAATTCCTGGAAAGACCACTGAGCGAAAAGAAGCCACTGTAGAATCCACATGTGGAAGTGTGCTAAAGGAACTAGTGTAATAGCTGCAGCTATTGAGCCCAGTACTTGTAAGACTTGTCTTGCCTGAACTCTCGTCTTGTTTATGAGAAAGGAAACTTGTTGACGAATGGTTGACACCCTGTCTAGAGGCAGTTTTGCTATCATGCGTCTTGCATCTAAGTCTACCCCTATAAAGGTAACAGACTGACAAGGCAACAAGGCAGACATTTCGTAGTTTATTGTGATGCCTAACTGGGAACAAGTTTGGACTGTGTAGTCCTGTGCCTTGATGCTCGGTGGTAGCAATGAGGAGCCAGTCATCTAGATATGGGAAACACCTGGAATCCTAGACACCTCAGGTGAGCCATAACCATTGCCATACACTTGGTGAACACCCTGAGGGCTGTGGTGAGACCAAAGGGCAGGGCCCTGAACTGATAATGACTGGCTCCCAGCCGGAAGCGTAGGAATCTCCTAGATTGGCTGTCCATTTTTATATGGTAGTACTCATCCTTGAGATCTATGGAGGACATCCAATTGTCCTGACCCAAGAAGGGAAGAATGGACTGCAGTGTCACCATCCAGAACTTTGTCTTTTTTACCGATTGGTTTAGCTTGCTGAGATCCAAGATTGGTCTCCAGTCCCCTGTTTTCTTTGGAACTAAAAAAACCTTGAGTAAGTTCCAGATTCAATCTGGTCTGCGGGGACTTCCTGGATGGCTCTTTTTCTAGCAATCTTTGAACCTCTAGGATTGCATGATCCCAAAGACTGGGTGGAACATCTGGGATAGAATGTTTGTTTTTTGAGGGGGACTGAGAAAAGGGAATTTTGTAGCCCCTAGATATTACTGACAGTAACCATGTTTCTCTCGCAATAGATTGTCAGGGTGCTGGGTACAGTGATAGTCTGCCCCCAACTGCCTCCAGAGGTGGACAGCCGGGCCTCTCTTCAGGAGTGCTGGAAGGTTCTAGCAGAGAAAGTATCTCTGTCGCCCTGCTGTTGCGGACCCCTCTGCCACGAGGGTGGCATCTTCCATTGTTGCTTCCCCCTTTGCTCCTGGAGGAAAATCACCACATGTGCCAGGCGAAGATCCCTGGGATTTCCGGAACCAAATTTTCACACTCTTCTGACCCTTAGGATAGGGTCTAGATGGAGTGGAAAAACAGACCCCTACAGCAGAGAGTATTGCCATCCGGTTCACACCTGGTGAGAGTCTCTTTTACCTAAGACCAAAACAAGGACGAGCCATCAAAGGGGGTGCTGGTAAATGAAGACTTAAAGGGTTCCGCAAATTGACAAAGGCGCATCCAGGAGTGTCTGCATAAAGCTACTCTGGTACCTGCTGCCCTACTTGCTCCATCTGCCGCATAAGAAATGGGCCTCATGGAGGAGTTTACCACGGAGGTCAAAGTCGCAAGTTGGGAAGCTGCCCTGTTCGCAACTCCCTCAGCTGTAGGATCTTGCAGGATATCTCCTAACTCCTTCAGGAGAGCCCTCTGAAGGCGGGAGAAATGTGACAAGTAATTCAGCAATCTGAAAGCAAAAATCGCTGAAGAAAACATACGCTTCCCATACCTGTCCATCGTACGAGACTCTCTATTCAGCAGATGGACAGATGAAGAAGTTTCCACAAGTTCCTTCTTAGTGGCTGCTGCCACCACCATGGCATCAACAGGGACTCCCTTGGAGAGGAAAGACTTATCTTCTGGAGCTGTAATAAATTTGTTAGGTCTCCTCGGAACAGGTTCCATGGTGTCAGGAGCGCTCTACGCCTTTCGACTCACTACAGACAAAAGTGGGTCGAAAGGCAGAGACACCCAAGAGGTGGAGGGCCAGGAACCAAATGCATCCAGGTATATGGACTCGTCCTCAGAAGGGGCTAGGGACTTACAGCCACCCCTCTGTCTGAGGATTTCCAAAATGTCTGAAAAGGAGACATCCTCAGAGGGGGACCGTGGGGACCCTTCCAATTCATCGAAGTTCGTATCCGAAGTGATACACTCAGGGGAGTCTAGATGCTTCCTCTTACATTTCTTCTTCTGAGGGACCTCCTCTGACTGTCCGAGGGAGGTTTCGGAAGAAGTGGGGTCACCTAATGGGGCATCCTGGGGCACAGGTTCCCTACGCTTGGCAGGAGGAGGGACAAAGGTTGGTACAGGCACTGAGGGAGAAGGAGCCAATGGAGCCAAGTGTGGAACAGTCACAGGAGACAGCACGCTCATCACCTCTAAGGTGCCACGGTCCCGAGCTGAAGGAGCCTCTGGTTCCAAAGATCCCAGAGATCTCCTTTGTCCCAGGAGAGAAGGCTCCGAGGCCGATGTAGGAGCCAAGCTCAAATGCGCTGAAGCTCCAACAGGTAGAGCGGGGTCGTACAAGGGTCCGATGCCACTTTCCCCTCGGAGTCGGTGAAAGAGCTTTGGCGCCCAGACACGTCGACGGACTGAGAAATCAAGGAGATTGGAGTGGTAGTCAGAACCGATAAGGGAGAAGAAACTGGAGCCAACGGTTCCACCACCACAACCTCCATGCACTCCGGTTTCGAGCCCAAGGGTTTCGGAGGAGGAATCAATGGAGAAACTGGGAGGGCCGAAGGAGCCAAATTCTTATGGGCTGGACTCGAGGAAGGAATGGGGAGAGCCACTAACTTAAACAGCAACTCCCCTGATGGGAGAGCCTCTAACTTAAACGGCAATCCCAGAGAAGGGGTGAAGAAAAGGAAGAACCCTCTAACTTAAAACGGGCTCTAAGGGGAAAGCAGGCCTGAAAGAAAAAACGACGGCCAAAAAACACCACAAAGAGCAGAGAAACGGGTCGTTAAACTAACGAAGAAAGATACACACACTAATGATTCAATATAACCAGTAAAATTACCAAAAAATTAGCAAGCAACTAGAAAAACATAAAGTACTTAGCCTGAGCCAGTATGGAGGAATCTCGACACTGCAAGTGGCAAATGAGATCTGGGTAGCTGCCGCTAGGCATGTTGGGATAAGGGGGTAGCCTCAAGCCAGTAAAAGCTCTCAAGCTATTGTTTATCGGCAGAGTCGGAGCAGAGGATCGGCTCCAGACCCAACCAGCAAGAATGAAGGCGAGATGGGACAACATAACATGAAATGTTTCCTTGTTTCATAGCCACATATTTCTGTTGGGAGGAATTCAGATAAGGTAATGCAGTCTTTTGATCTGAAGTATTATTTCAAGGAGCAGTAAGCTTTAAGCTCTGCAAATATGCATACGCTGCATTTCCAGTGAAAGCAATTACATATTTTACACAATTCACATTTTTCAGGATGAGAGACTAGTATGACTGTGGTGGTGGTGCTGCGGTAGCGTTGTCGCCTCACAGTAAGACGTTGCCCTGTTTGATTCTCAGCTAGAGCATCTTCTGTGTGGAGACATGCGTGAATGGGCGTACCTTCACTGAAGGTTGTGCGTCAGGGCCAGCAGCTCGGCACGTAAAAATCTACTGCCAATCATTAGCAGACCGGAGTTCTGCTGTGGCGACCCCTAACCGTGAAAAGCTGGAAGACACAACAACAACAGGTTGAGAGACTAACTGTAAGCTTTTTTATACAATTTTTTTATGAAAGTAAAAAACAGTTTAACTCAGCCTAATGCACTGTTTTGCACTATATACTGAAAGCCAGCTGCAAGGATCACTTAGCCTTTCATTTTTTGCTTTTGAAAACACTTAGCCACATCTATTTCAGGTGTTATATCATTATTAGAAGTTGCTTGTGACAATTCGAGTGGGGAGGATAGTTAAATATGTTCCACAGTTGGTTATCATTGTTCAATATGATTTTGTTGGAAAAAGGCAGACTTTAGATAATACACTGAAAAAGGACTGCTAATGAAGGATGCCTAACTGAAACGGGAACCATAACTGGCTCTAAGTTAAATGCAGAAAAGGCCAGAACCCTCTTGTTATTTGTTTAACTTATGTGCTCTGAAAAGTTGGCCTTCATAAAGAATTTGTTGACTAAAAGGCAATTTAAGTTTCTTGAGCTAGAGTTAAGATTCTGCAGTTCGTTTTTTGGCTTTTATTCTATACAGAGGTACCAGGCAAGGCTCCTTTGTCAGCAGTTTTACCTACACTGTATTTACTGCCATTAACTTTAATGATCAGAACTTCTAGTCTGAGAAGATATAGGATAAGCTGAAAAAGTACAAATCTTGCTAGATGCAGACAATGTCCTGATATATATATATATATATATATATATATATGACATATCACTGAGAAGGATATAGAGCATTTGTTTCAGTTGTTGGACAAGTCTGGATATATAACAGGTTAACTGTAAAACAACAGCAGCAGTAATACATGTTAACTCCTCTTTCTTCTGAGGTAGCGGGACTAGTACTTGAAGAATGCAGAGTACACAAGTATCTGCAAAGTTGTTTAGACAACTCCTTACTTTGTTTCATTAGATGAGTAAAAAAGCGAAGAATGGCTTTTGAAAATAGAAAGTAAATGGAATGCACTGGATCAGAGTGTGTGGTCCTCACATTTGTCTGTATCACCTTTAGTACTGCTTGTGATTTGGGTCTTCCTTGCCAGTATTTCAGCTGACATTTTGAAGATGGTGAAAAAATTACATTTGTCATGGGGATAAACCAAGTGTGCCTTGGGGAGAAAATGACTCTACTTAAGCAGGAAAGATGTTTAAATGCACATGATCCAGAGTTATACTATGAGGGTGTACTATTAAAATATAGAGGATTATGATTGGGTTTCTGATCATAACCAGCTTATGTGTTTGAGACATGAATGTAAAGAAATTCACTTCTGATAACAAGCAGTCATGATTGAAACCCAAATCACATAAGACTAAAGTTTACTGGAAATGATACTTAACTTGATAGTCACAAGTTTAATTCCAGACTGCTTAGGCTCAGAAAATATGGTGATACAAACTCCAGTACTATAGGTTCATAGGTAGGTACTAGGCTATCGGCCCTAAGGCCTATACAAGCCTAACCAAAAAGTTACCCTGGCTTTCGCCACCCAAGAAAATTATTTTCCTGTGCCCCTGTCGAGCAGAGCCACAGAGGTGATCCCCAGGGTGAATTTTCTAATTCCCATCCAATCATCAAGAGTTTTCATAAAGAATGCTAATGAGGAGCTTAGTTTGATATAGATAGGTAGTTTGTTCCAGAGTATAGAAAGTCTCTGGGACATATCCCTCCAGCATGTTCTGTTTATTGTGGTGACAAGGTTTAGGTCCCTAGAGCATGTAGCTCAGAGGGACTGGGATTTTGTTAAGTGGAGCATGTCCAACAGCTCTGGGTTTGATATAGCTTTGTATGTTAGGCAGAGATCACCTCTGAGTAGGCGATATGTGACTGAGTAAAGCTGGAGTTTTTTGAGATGGTCTGCATAGGGCATCTGTTTGAGGCCAGTAATCCTCTTTGTGAGGTATTTCTGTGGCCTTTCCAGTTGTTGTAAATGTCTTGTGAGGTACATACCAAAAGGGGCGTTGTACTCTATAACAGGTCTAATGAGTGAAGAGTAGAGGGGAACAATGATCTCTTTTTTCCTGGATTAAAAACCTTTTGTGATGAGGTGTGCCACGTAGAAGGATTTCCTGACTACTGTGGCAATGTGATTATCAAAGGAGAGACTACTGTCCACCTGTGTCCCAAGGTCTCTTATCACACATTTGGTGTTAAGCAGACTACAACCTATGTGGTAGCTCATGGGTACAGAGTTTTTACCAAAGGGTATGACAATGTAGTTTTTGGCATTGAGCTTGAGGCCATGGCTTTGACACCAGGCATCTGTCTCAGTGAGGCCTTTTCGTAGGATGTCCAGATCATTAGGAGTTTCAATTATGGCTCCTAGTTTGCAATCATCTGTGAACTTCATCAGCCAAAGACCTTCTGTGTTAGCTGTACTTCAGAAAAGTACATACCAAACAGGAGAGGACCCAGGACTGAACCCTTTGGTACTCCACTTGTCACTGGTCTGAAGTTGGATTTGGAGTCTGCAACTTTCACAGTATGGGTTCTGTCAGTGAGCCAGTTGGCCATTTTGTGATATAGGGATTTATACCTAGTTTAGTGATTTTATCTATAATTCCAGAGTGGGGGATGGTGTCAAAAGCCTTGGTGAGATCTAGATAGGCATTGTGAACCACCTTACCCTCAACTACAGCTTTGATGACTGTTTCAAAGAAGTCAATCGGGTTTAGGAGACATGATCTGCCTTTTACAAACCTGAACTGGGTGGGGTCCAGGGTTTGGAGATTACCATTGTCTTTGTTTATAAGTTCCATGATGATACGTTCCATGGCCTTGCAGACCAGGCTCGTTAGGCTAATGGGGTCTGTGGTGGCTCCCCTTTTGTGAAGTGGGATAATCGTCGCTGTGCTTCATTCAGTGGACACAAAGCCTGAGGTGAGGTTATGATTGAACATGGTGCTTAGGTGGGGTGCCAGTTCATTCTGTAGTTTATGTAGAAAGCAGCCTGGGATGTTGTCAAGTCCCATGGATGCTGTGTTCTTGGCTTTGGAGAGTGTTTTTTTTTTTTACCAGTGCAGCCGTGATTACAGGAACTTTGCATTCTTCCGGTATAGCGATGGGCCCTTTTGGGGGGGGGGGGTAAAGTTAGCACTGAACCTATCTGCCAGGATGCTGGCAATATCAGTTGGTTCTGTATATTTAGTGCCATTGTGCTGTAACTCAGAGCAGATCTGAGTGTTGCCATTGAGATTCTTGACATAGCTATAGAATGCTTTGTGGTTGTCTTTAGAATCAGTGGCAATTTTGTTTTCATAACTAGCTTTGGAGGATTTTATGAGGGATCTCAGCTTCTTACTGAGGCTGACCAGGGAGTTCTTCCAGTCATGGGATTTTAATATTTTTTGCAACAGTTTCTTTCTTCTGTTGTAGAGTTTGTTTATGGCAGGGGACCACCAGATTTTCTTCATTTTTTTGGAGGATAGCATCTTGGTTCTGTTAGGGATAGCATGATCCATGCACTCGTATAAGTGCTTATAAAGTGCACTTGTGTAGGATTCAGCAGTCGGACCTCTATTGTCCATCTGCATGGGTGTCGTGAAATTTATCGCTTCTGTCTTAAGAAGCGTGAGGTTGGCTTTGGAGAAATTTTTTACGGTGGTTTCTCTAATGGGGGTGGAGGCGGGATGTGGATGTCTAGGCTGATTAGTGTGTGGTCGGATCTGACCAGCACGGAATTGATCTCTGGTGTGAAACACCAGTCACCCATGTTAGTAATGACCAGGTCTAGGATATTGCTGCCCCTGGTGGGGGGTATGGATAAGTTGATCCAAGGCATTGGAATTTATGAATTCCAGAAAACGTTGAGCAAAAGAGTTGGTACATGAGTAGTTTTCCCAGTTAATGGTGGGGTAGTTGAAATTTCCCATTATTAGGGTGTTGGGTTGTACACTAATATTTTCCAGTGTATCAAGAAATGAGGAGTGGGAATCCTGGGGCATGGTGGGGGATCTGTAGCAAGTTACAATTTGGATTGCGGTCTTGCCCAGAGTTAGTTGCACTTGGATAATCTCAGATGCATTATGCTGAGCAATTAGCCTGGAGGAGTGGATATCCTTAATGAATATGGACACGCCTCCACCTTTAGTGTTTCGGTCCAGGTTAGGTAGCTGAAAGGTGTGATATGAATTATAGCCTGCTAATGCAGGGGTGCTCTCTGGAGCTTTGAACCAGGTCTCAGTTACTGCACAGATATCGATGCTCTCCATTTTTAGGAGTGCCTCGAGACAGTGCATTTTGAGGTTTAGACTTCTAGCATTGAGTAGCATTATCCTCAGATTTCGCATGTTTGTGTCTGTCATGTTGGTGGTTTTTTTATTTGAACCTTGCCTAAAAAAGGGACTATAGGGGTGACAAGAGCCTTAGCCAGTAATCTAAATCCCAGGGGCGACAGGTGCAGACCATGTATGGCAAAGCATTGTGGTTAGTCGATCATGTCATCCCAGGCAGACAAATAATGGATTCCCTTTGAATGACACCAGAAACTTAGCCAATTGTTGAAGTCAATCATTTTGTCCTTATACTGTGGTATTATTCTGGTGAAGGCAGGATGCTACTCAGGGCTAGGGTCATACCTGCCTGAGCCACATGGTCCGAGAGCTCTTCCATGTCTCTTTTCATGTAGTCCAGGGAGGTACATCTCAAGTCATTCACTCCAACATGAACAATGACAGAATCGTATTTGTACTTGTTGCGGAGTGACTTGAGTGCATTCGTTATGTGGCGGATCCTAGTACCTGACAGACAGCTGACCATAACTTTCTCCTTGTTCAGTCTGTTAAGTGGGACATCAGTATGCCTGACTATAGAGTCACCTATGACTAAAGTGTTTGGTACATTGTCTTGCCTTAGGGGCTATTTTTGGGTGGCACACTGCTGTTGTAAGCTATGTGTCTCTTGGGTTGTGATTGGTGTTTGTTTGCGTTTCAGAATTGGAGGTCCTCATTGCTTGGGTAGCTTAATGTTAAGGGCCTCCGCATAAGTGGGTTTCATGTTGCTATGTGTGGGTGCTGATGGTGTGGGTTTTATAGGGCTATGTGCTGCTTGAGATGTGGTGCAGATGTTTACCTTCTCCTCTTGACTGTCTAGCACAGTCTTGGTTGGAGAGAGCTTTGCTTCCAGTTTGGCTATGTACTTGCATCTCTCGCAGGTTGTAGTGTTTGGTGGTAGGAGGAGAGGGTTGTCTGTGTACATGAGGCAATTGCTGCATTGCCCCAATATGCCCAGATTCACCAGGTGAACAGGAGAAATCACTAGAAGCTGACCTTTGGACATGCCTGGTTAGGTGCTTTTTACTAAAGTGTAAGAGCTGTTTTTCCTTACCTTGGCAAGGCACTTTGCAATTTTAGGTTGTTTAGCACCTACTGTTAATTCCCTTATTGACAGAGAGAATTTTAGTGCTTGTATTAATTTATGGTTTCTTAGTACTTTTTAGCAGTTCTAGAGCAAATGCTAGTCACAGGGATTCAGATTTTAGTGCTACTACTGAAAAACCAGCAAGTTCTAAGGGAAAATCTAAAGAGCAGAATTTCTGGCACCAGGAATAGTTTAACCCTAGCCCCGCAGCACTGCGCAATGCCCAAACCCGTGCAAACACTGGTTTTTAACTCAGAAACTTGAAAGTGATAGGAATTAGCCCAAAACGGCCAATAAGATCTGGTATCCGGACCATTCTAGTATAGGAATGGGCGGGAAAACAGCACTACAGAGAATATTATTTTTATTTTTTGTTTGTTTTTTTTAAGGAATTAAACAGTAAAAAGCAATTCAAACAGTAGCAATGCACAGAAAAGACAGTCGCACTTGAGTGGGATGCCTACAGAATCAAGTGCAGTTTAAATTATAATACTTCAAGCAAAAAATAAATGCACACACAGTAAAAATGATTTTAAACTGAAATGCAGCAATAAGCAGTAAAATGGCTTTTTAAAGTGCAATTAGGCAAAAACGGCCAAGAGAAAGCCAAAAAAAGTACTTAAATCAGCAAAAAGTCTCCTTCTTGTTTCCGATGCTGTGGTACTCTGCAGGATGCTCAAACAGGATCTGCGGAGCTAAAACAAGCGCAAACACTGTTTTTTAACTCAGAAACTTGAAAGGGATAGGATTATTTAAGTAAAGCACTTCAGCTCATCAGTATATATGTACTCACCATAATGTTCCACCTGTGTTGTCCATTTTCATTCTTCCTCAACAATTGGGTTCGGATCCGATCCTTGGATACAACTTGGCCATTATTTTAGCTTGTGGCCACCAAAAAACTCTTGAGCTCCTCCCCTACCCATAATGCACCAACCACTAACATACCTCAGATCTTGTTTGCTGGGTGACAAAGTAGGAAGTACTAATATAGAATTCCTGATAAAAGAAGCCATATCAGGAGCTCAATACGAAGGATGTTGGTGTCCTTACAAACTCTTGTTCTTCCAGAAATCAATTGAGAAAAAGGTTGGGGGTTGGTGGGTGGGAAGCTGAGGAAGAATGCTACGATGAGTACATAACTTCTTTATCTGATGTCAATTTTCATTCATTCCTCAACAGTTGGGACAGAGTACCCAACTACTTAAATCCCCAGGTGGACTCTAAGGAAAGACAGTTGAACCAAAGGCTGCTCTTCCCCTTAAGACCAAATCCAGTTTGTAATGAGTAATAAAGGTATAAGGATTGGCCCAAGTTGCAGCTGCACCTATGTCATCTACGGAAGTCCTAAACAGAAGTACTGAAGTAGTAGCCATGGACCTAGTTGAATTGGTTCTTAAAGGTTTTAGTAAGGACAGACCCAACTTATTATAGACGAATGCTATATAATCCATCAGCCATCTTGCTAAAGTTACCTTTACTACTGATTTACCAAATTTAGAATCTGCAAAGTAGACAAATAATTGATCAGTCTTTCTAATTTCTTTTTTTCTATGTAAGTAGAAACGTAACTGTGAACATCCAGTAAGTGCAACATATATTCACATTTGTTTGCAAATTTAAGAAAGATAACTGGCAGATTAATGGACTGGTTGATGTTAGATTCTGAAACCACTTTAGGAAAGAAAGAAGTACTGGTTTGTAACTGTACTCTGTCCCAATGAAAAATCAAGCAGGGACATTTAGAAGACAATGCTTGAAGTTCTGAAATTCTTCTAGCAGAGGTGACAGCCACCAGAAAAATAGTCTTCCAGGTCAGAAATGTAAGATCACATTTTGCTGCTGGTTCAAATGGAGAATGAATCAAGGCCTGTAGCATCATATTTAAACCTCATGGGGGAGCTGGATCTTTACAAGGAAGTCTCAAAAGAAGGGTACCTCTCAAGAAGGTCTTACAAAGTTTAGATGAAGCCAAGGTGGAGTTCTCAAATCCAATATGAAATTTAGAGACGGCTGCTAATTGAATTATAATGGTGGAGAGCTAGCTTCTTAATGGAAAATTGTAGCCAAAACTCAAGGTCACTTAGTATAGGGCCTAAAAAGGGGTCAACATGTTTCTGAAGTGCCCAAAACACAAACCTTTTCCATTTACTTCTGTAAAGTTTCTCTCTTGCTAATGCTTACCTACTTCCCACTCTTCTCTGTGCCTCTCCCATACTTACCAACTTACCATGCACCTTGAAAACCAAACTGTAACTCTGCTACAACGGAACTGCCAAATTTGCTACTAATCAGCCCTACAACTCTCACCACTCTCTAGTTCTAAAATCCTTAAACTGGCTCAAGATGCCACAATCTCCTGCTCTCTCAACATTTCCTTACTCATTCCATACTTAATAAAATCTACTTCCTGCCCAGCCATCACATCAGTTGTAAAATTTTATACCCCCAATCACCCTCTCCAAAGCTCTGACCAACTTCTCATGGAAATCTACAAACCTAAAAAATCCATGGGCCATAGTTTATATAGCTACAACCAGTGGCCCTGGCCTGGAAAAAAATTATTTACTTATAAGAGCCATCCCAAATAGTCACAAATTTAAAAAGACACTAAGAGAAAGACTCCTCAACACCTGGCTCTGTTCCTGCCTTAACCCTGCCTAGTGCCCCCACAATTCACTTTCCCCAACACTACCTAGTATTAGACGTCTCAACCCTACTTGGCATCCCAGCAATCCACTACTTTTTCCTGTCCAAACTCTGCCCAGTATTTCAGCAACCCATGTTTCACAGCCCTGTCTACCTTTGCCAATAACATTTTTCTTCTTTCTTCTACATCCTACCCACTTATGACACCTTTATCCTCATCCTCACTTTCACCTTCTTCACCATCCCTTTGGCTTCATTTTCTTCTCTTCCTTGTTCTTACCTTGTCTCCCCTTCAACTGCCTACACCCACTCATACACTTTTCATCTTACAACTCCTGCTCTCTCTACTTCCTTTCACATTTTTCTTTTTACCCCTTGGACTTTTCTCTCTGCAAAATAATATATGCATACTAATTTGCCTCTTGTATGTCACTCTTTTCTTCTCACCTAATTTTTCTGAGGCTATAAGTCTATTTATGTATCTGTCTGTCCCCAACTTACCAAATGTTATACTACTATTTCTTGTTTCATGTTTTTCTTCCTAGCTATCTGATGTAAAAATGTAACTCTGTTTTGGTTAACTTCATGTCTTATTTTCTCATGTTTGGCACTTTTCTCCCTGGCCCTCTACTGAAAAAGGCCACTTGGCCAGTCAGGCTTGTCAAAAAAAAAAAAAACAGATAAAAGGGAATAAATAAATAAATAAATAATAAAATATGCTGCAGTATTCGTAACATGAGAGAGAGAGTACCAGGCTCATGCAGACGAAGAAATGGGAAGACAAGCAGAAGCATTCTCCACAAAGCCATGTAAAATAGCTCTGGCAAAACCAGCCCTGGACCTGGAAATGACATCTAATTTATGGTGTTTAGTGAAGGTATGAACAGTAGACTAGGTATCTGCCTCCAGGGTAGAGTAAGTACCCAACCCTTTAAAGAAAGTTCCAGAGGAAGACACTGACCTAGTGGAATGTGCCCTAACAGGAGAGGAGAGATTCTTTCAAATGGCTACATAACAGAACAAAATATCTTTTGAAATCCAAGAGGAGATAGTCTACTTGGAAACAGGTTGGCCTAGGGTCCTTGGGTGACAAGAAACAAACAGGCATTTAGACTTACAGATAGGTTTTGTTTTATTTGAATACTATCTGAGTTGCATATGCATGTCTAAGGTGTGCAGAATCCTCTCACTGGAGCTTGTAACTCAGACATCCTTCTGGCAGAAGTAATGGCCACGAGGAGGACAGTTTTCCAGTTGCAATGTTGCAGAGAAGAGGAACTTGCTGGATCAAAGAGGGCCAGGGTAAGTTTCTCAAAGAAAAAATTGAGATCCCACGGAAGAGGAACTGGTTTCTTTGGTGGTCTGATGTGAAGGATTACTTTTAAGAAGAGTTTAACTTCCAACCTGGAAGCTAAAGGGGGAGATGCAGGCAGACATGCAGAGATAGCAGAAAGATGGGCTTTAACTAAGAAGGCCCACTTTTCATTAACTCACACAGACAGGACAGGACCACTGGGACATCCACTAATAGTGGTTGTAAATCCTTTTTGAGACACCAGATGGAAAACTTCTTCCATTTGGCGATGTAGGATTTCCTAGTTGTGGATTTTTTGGTCTCCAATGCTATCTTGGCTAAAAGGGGGTCACCAGCAAGATTTTTGGTTGTACCTTTTGGTGAACTGGTAAAGGGGGGAGTGCACAGAGAAACATCCGCTTCCAAGAGAAAGATAGAGCATCCATCTTCCATACCAATGGATGTGGGACCTTGGCACAAAATATGGGAAGTTGTCTGTTCATGGGGGAGGCAAAGGGATCTACCTCAAGAATACCCCATCAATGGACCATATCTAGAAACACATCCCTGTGTAACATCAATTCGTGGGGTTGAGTTATGGACATGTTGAGTGTGTCTGCCACAAAATTCTGAGTCGAGGGAATGTAGACAGCCTGAAGGGATAGTTGACTCTGCAAGGCTAACTCCCAGGCATGTAAAGCCAGTCTGCACAGGAGGTAAGACTTTATCCCTTCCTGTTTGTTGACATACCAGAGGACCATGGTATTGTGTGTGAACCACCTTAGGACCACTGGAGAAAGCACAGGCTTGAAGATTTGGAGAGCAAATATCAAGGCCCACATCTCCTTTATAATGAGATGTTCTCTTTTTTGGTCTGGAGACCAGACATCTCTGACCTTCCAGGATTCCAGTGCTGCTCTCTATCCTAAGTCTGAAGTATCCATGTAGAACTCCTGAGTGGGTAGAGGTGGTTGGAAGGGCAGACCTGGGTTTCTTGCAACCTGAAGTATCCACCAGTTTAACTCCCTTTTCAAGCAAAGCAGGAGTGGGATAAACTCTAGAGGATGAGTGTGTTGCATCCAAACTGTCCTCAAGAACCACTGGAATTTTCTCATGTGTAACTTGGCTAAAGGAGCATGGGGATCATGGAGGCCACGAACCCCAAGAGGTAGAGAAACTCTCTGGCAGTCGGGGCTTGGAGGAGCAACCAGCCCTGTAAGTAGGAAGGTAGGGACTGGACATTTTCTGGTGGTAAACAGGCTAGCATCCTGTCTGTTTGAATCATGCAGCCAAGAAAAATGTGGTCTTGGGAAGTGATCAGAGCAGATTTCTGATAGCTGATCATGAACCCTAGATTTCCCAGGAGAGACAACATGAAGGGGAAGTTCTCCTGAATGATGTCCAGAGATGGGACCTGAAGAAATAGATCATCTCGATCAGGAAAAATCTGTATGTCCCATAGTCTGCGGTAGTCTATGACAACAGCTAAGCATTTTGTGAAGACCCTTGGTGCTGTAGACAGACCAAAGTGCAAAGCACAGAACTGAAAATGTGAAGAAGCAATAGAAAAGCGAAGAAATTTCCTGAAATGAAGGTGAATGGGGATATGAATGTCTGCATCTTTGATGTCTAATGACACCATAAAGGCCTGGAGAAATATGAGAAGAAGACGAGTAGGTAATGTTAACATATGAAAGGTGGGAACTTTCAGAAAGGTATTCAGATGTGAAAGGTCTAGAATAGGCCTCCAAGGACCATCCTTCCTGGGAACCAGGAACATCTTGGAGGAAAATCCTTTTCCAACTTGGGAGGATGACACTTCCTGAATACTGCCTTGAGGAAAGAAGGCTAGATATGACCTGGGGAAAAAAATTCCAATTGTTCTTTGAAGGTTGTGGAATACCCCTGAAGAGTTTTTCACACCATAAAATATCCTTGTCAGAATCCAAGAGCCCTGAGTTATCTGATTCCAAGCAGGGAGAGGGAGAGAGAGAGAGAGGTGAAGAGACAAAGGAGTTAATGGGCCTGGAGGCGGGTAGTCACAGGCTACCTGGCTTAGCCTGAACGGGCTGTTTCTGGGTGGCAGTAGACAAGGCAGATTTAGATGGAAATTGTTTCCTAGGATCTCTCTTATCTTTAGAAGATTGTGGCTTTC
The DNA here is from genome assembly GCF_019279795.1 of Protopterus annectens. Lineage (NCBI taxonomy): Eukaryota > Metazoa > Chordata > Ceratodontiformes > Protopteridae > Protopterus > Protopterus annectens. Next base: position 770,622,005 of record NC_056729.1, read on the forward strand.
TGACAAAGGTGGTTTTGGTAGAACAATTTCTCTTAAATCTAGAGACAGGGGAAACAAAGATATGTTTTAGATCTTGCAGCTCCTTGCCTTTCTCTTGTAAAGATTTAAAGAGTTCTGCAGCCGAGGTACCAAACAAGGCCTTGTTATCCACAGGAGCATCCATGATCTTTGCTTTAATATCATCAGGCAAAGGTTGGAGCAAGAGCCATGAATACCTCCTCAGAACGGACCTACTATGGCATCATAACGGCACTTAATGGAGTGCCTTGTAACCTGGGTCGAGGAATTAAGAATGGGGGAGAGCTTAGCCTTGTTGGGAGAATCAGGGAGCTGTGAAAGTAGCTTTCCTGCATCTGAGAGATGGGCCAGGAATATTTGGCCATACAAGTTTGATAATTAACTGCCCTGAAGGCCAGAGTAGCAGAGGTATAAAACTTTTTCCCTAATCTCTCCATGTGTTTGCTCTCCTTATCTGAGGGAAGCAAGGAGGTAGAAGGAAGCATTTTGGATGCATTGCCTGCAGAGACTAAAATGGTAGCAGAATCTGTAGAGAGGCATTTGAAGAAGAATTTGGAGTCCTCAGGCACCTTATAAAATATATCTGGGAACTTGGGGGCTGGAAATCAGGGCACTTTTAAGCAGCTACAAAGCCATCTAAGAAGGCCGGCAGAACAGGTGGTATGGCAGATGGAGAGGGGGAATCCATCTGTAGGAGGTCGTAATACCTTTTTTCGATGTCAGACACCTGGCAGCAGTCCCACTTGAAGAACTATCTCATCTTTAGGATTGTTTCCCCTAAGCAGATATCCTCCCCAGGGGAATCCGTGCCATTAGATTCCTCTTCTGATGAGGCATAACCAAAGGGGAATAAATTTGGGCTGAATATGCCAAAGATTCACCTCCTGATGTTTCCTCATCATCTGAGGAAATCTCCTCCGAAGTCCTCTTTAAAGGAGTAGAGGGAGGAAATGCAGAAGAGGGAGAGAGGGAGAGGGAGATGAGGTCTGTCATAGGGCCATAAAGGCATTGAACTGGCCATGCGAAAAGGCTTGCCATTCCAGTGCTTGTTCCTGGGGGGCAGGAGAGGCATGTTTAGCGTTGAGCTTTTTCTTTTTTTTTGGAACATCCATATGGTTGAAAGGTGGATGGGCCAGAAGTCAGCCTAAACTCCACAATGTTGGTGGGAACAGCCTCCTGTACAATGATCTGGGTGAAGCCACACAGGCCTTCAGTAATAACAAGCCGTGGTTCCCCCCTATGCCCAGGTCAGATGCCTGTGATTCCCTCAAGGCCGTGCTGGTAGGGTCCTTGGGTGACATAACGCAAATATTAACAGGTAATAGAAAACATTTCAGAAATAGGATTATTCTGGCAGAATGGATACAAGCATCATTTACAGCAAAAAAAAAAAACACATGATCAAAGACTGACATCAGAGGGTAAAAAAAGCATAACACAATCAAGAAATTCACTGACGAACAATATAATGAATTACATGTGGTAATACAGGAAAAAATATAAGAAGCAAGTCTGAACAATTAATGGCTGCAGCAGCAGATGAAACTACATGCTGAATAGATGTTTTGGTGGCTGCAATGCGAAATAATCAATTATTTCGCTTTGGGAGTTAAAGGACAGAAAATCCAGTACATAATGTCCTACAGCTGACGTACGGGAATGATAATATGTAATACAAAGACAGAGATACATGATAAATATAGAAATGCTATTAAGAATTTAAATCCATCAAAATGGTAGATCATAAAGAAGAATGGAGGCAGAACACCAAAAGGTTAATATAATCACAAAATGACTAAAATAAATTAGAGGTATCAAAAAGGAACTCAAGATTCTGATTATTCATTGATGACTATATCATAAAATCTGATAATAAAGATAAAACTATAAGAAAGAATAAGACATGTATTTCACTTTGGGAAATATTTAGACCTGATTTATACTGAAAACAAAGCAGCAATTGTAATAGAAGTAGATGGAAGAGAATTAAGTAGCTGCTGTACATAAAGTAAATAAATGATCCAGTATACTTGGGTCCACTTATTGGGAAATATCTAAACAAAACACAGGGAACAGAAGAAAATTCTGAAGATTTAAATTCCATACAAAATTTTCATATAACCTCCAACAAGCACACACACTTGTGCGTGCGTAGAAGTACACAAACTCCTCAGGATCATTAAGAAATATTGAATATTTAAAATGTATAAAGAAATATTACAGAACGTACTACATATAACAATTTAATAACTTTAAAACTAGAAAGCAGAGAGGGCATACACTAACACGTACATCATATACATAGCAACTTTAACACAGCACAATACAATAAGACTAATAAAGAGAGGAAGTACTGATGGACTGAATAAATAATGATGATGATGATGATGATTAAGTGAGGAAGATAAAGGGTTATCAAGAGATTGAACAAAAAAAAAATCTAGGAGCAATTAAAAAAATCTGACATGGAACGGAATAATAAACAATCAAATTAAGACCTATACTAAACTGAACAATGGAACTAAGAAAGTACAGGAAGAAGACAATTTATTTGAACATAAAAGCAAGAAATGATATTAGGAAATAATTACAAATGGGATGGGAACTTTCTGAGAATTTAACACTAACAAACTAGCCAGCTCTGTGGAGCAGAGGGACAGAGACCTGACAACCACCCAAGTGACCTGGGTTTCATCAGCAGTTTGAGCGTCTGAGATATTGGTGGTGGGATGAATACTCTCCTGGGCAATCCTCACATTCAATCTCTGGTGGAGGCCAGGGATGCAGACAGGGTAACTACCCTTAGAAGAAAAGGGAAGAGAACATTATTTGAGTCTGGATGATATGCCAGTATATCCCTGTAGCATGGATCAGAGAAAGTCTGTGTAAGTTAAGAGAGCTCAATAGACACAGTGGACGAGGGCAGGCACTGGTGGTAGTCAATGTTCAGTTGTGAGGGAGAAAAATATGAATGGTGAAAGCACGGAACAGATGTCAAAACATAGCAAAACAGGCAAATATATGTAACAAACAAAATGAGAACATATCACAGGTGTTTTCTAAGTCACATAAAGAAGACAGGAAAGAAGAAACAACTTGCTGGAGATGTGGGGATAAGGATCAGTACATATGCTTTTTGAATGTGTAAAAAAGTACATTTGGATTCCAACAAAGAAATGAAATTAATTAATTAACAGGAAAATTGAATTATTTTGACCTTTCTGTATAATGAGGATAATGGGGAATCTTCTAGGATGGACAGGAACACAGGAAATTAACAAGACACTTTTAATACTGGTTATTAAACAACACAGCTACACAGTAGAAAACTTCTAATAAACATTCATAAAAAAATAAATTTTAATTCTTGTAAGACATACTGTAAAAATGGTACAAGAGGAATGTGAAAAACAGAATGAAATGAAGTTATATAATATAGAGCATTCTAAACTGGGTATTAAGTAATAGTATAGCAATGACACACAGATGTTACATACACTATAAAATATTTGCAGAGGTTTCTACCCACACAAACAGAAAATGGTAAGCAGACAGAAATGTTGCAGTATGACTTAAATGTTGTCTTACTATTTAACATATTAAATTACTATTTTGCACTGACAACATTTTAACTGAATGGTGAATGATCTCTCTTGAATTGCTGAAAATCTTCTAAACAAGAAAAACAAACTAGATGAAGGCCTAGTAGAGGATGTAAACAAAGAAAACTCAAAAGCTACAATAGGGGAAAAAGTAACCTTCCCCCAAACATTTTTAAATACATTTCTAGTGTCATTCAAATGGGCACCGCCAATGCAAAACAGGACCTACATTAGTATGTAGCTACGAACACAGCACATAACCTGTGAAAGTTAATGTTGATAAAATAACGGTAACAACCACGTCTAATCCATGTAGGCATGCTTAGAAAGGAATATCTTATAAACTCAACTTGAAAAAAATAAACAGTATCAACTTAAAGTGCCTGCAGATGAATTGTCAATCTTCAGTTGTGCATGTCATAAAATGTATGAGATAGTAAATGAACCAGTGTGAAAATATGTACTGCAGACCACATTATCCATACTTAAGGAGAAGCAATTATAAGTTATGAGTAAGCCTAACAAGTCTTGCATGCGATGTGACGGGTAGAACGTGTATGCGTGTGCATGACTATGTATAAATGTATGTATATATATATATATATATATATATATATATATACACACACACACACACACACACACACATATACATATATGCAAATAATACTGTTGCTAAGAAGATGAAGTTAAGTTCAAATGTACAATTGCTGCTTTATTTAAAACTGATGATGCAGCATGTAAAGTTTCAAATCAAGCCTTGAAATTTCAGGTGAGCATCTCGGCACCTAGTAAAACATTTTTAATATATAACCTGCAAATATAACAAAAATGACTTTCATATTCTGAATTGGTCAGTAAAATTGTAGTGTAATACAGTAAAATCAAACTTCTGTTATGTAACACTCATAAGGAATAACCCTGTTAAATTACTAACTCTGAACATTATTTTGCTTCCGAGACTAACTAAAAGAAAATGCTTTAATGCTTTGTCTGTAGTACAACTCTTATTGGAATGAGGTTTCTGGGTAGGTTCTGATTTTCTGTGAAGTCATCTACTCAAAGAATACACAGTTCCTCTGAGAGAGTGGTTCTGATGAATGGGCAGGATACATTGAGGGCTGAGATGTTACCTTTATTAGATAAAGTTTTTTTTTTTTTTTTTTAATCAGATCAGTAATCAAACACAAACAATAGATTTCCTTCTACATGAATGTCCAAAATCTGTCAATTAACATCTTGTGGTAACCCTCTATGCTCACCCAAGCAAACTTTCCAATTACCATTCAAGTCACACCTAGTCTTTTTTTTGAATTTACAGAATGAAAAGAACATTTAATTATGTGTAATCCTATTTTTCTGTAGCCTGTAATAAATGATGCACCACATCCTTTTCATTAAAATCTGTCAGCTTAGCTGACATAAAATTAATTTGTTTCAGCGGTGAATTCTGGTACAATAACACATCAGTTAGCTAACTACTGACTGCAACTGCCAAGACACTGGATGCATCAATGTTCCTCCTAAATCTGTCCAGGAATCTGCCTTCCCTCTGAAAAGGAATAATCCCAAGCAGTACACAACTCTGTCTTACAAAGATAAAGCTGCCAGATATGATGGGTTACTTATTACATTTACAAAGTGAAATCTGTCTAACACACTACAATATCAATAGTTGTATGGGTCAGAGCCTCTGTCTAGATGTAAAATGTTAGGATTACAAAGATCTTAGGAAATTTTACACATTACAGGGATACGAACCACCAATTCTCACAACGTAAGTATCTTCAAATAATTTGTAGAGGGATAATTTACAGTGGCTCACTGATTTAAAATTTCTCCTCTACTGAATATATCATTAAAATTTACATCTTCGAGATGTAACCTAGACAATTGTCAGGGGGTCTACACACACACAGACTGAAGAAATTAAGGAGGCAAATGCTGAGAAATATAAAAATAATCCTCTTCCTCAGAAGAAAGAGGAAAGGATATCTTACTTCTCTTGCTCTTAGAGCAAGCAACCTTTGAACCCTTTCCAATACTCTGAACTAAGAGGTGCTATGGTCTTCTGAATGGGACCAGCACTGGTGTTTAATACTGACTGACAAAGGCCCCACCTCCAGAACAATGTACTGTTCAACAGATGAGAGTAAGGCAGGACAGTTGTCCCTATTTTGACAGGAATTTGAGTTATAATAGCTGGGATCATATCAGGCTCCTCCAGAAAGGAAATATCTGTCATCTTCAACTTCTTTCCCTTCCAGAACAATCCTAGGTAGGTACTGACTAAGGTGTCTTTTTAATGGAATATTTAAGTGGCCCAAAACCAGTGGATTCCTGCCATCATAAAGGCAATCTGTGCATCCTTGTTTTGGAGTGATAACAGAAAATGTGCAAGATTACAGCTTAAAAGCACTGACAGATGCTTAACAAAACTGTTATGTCATCAAAGGTGCTCAACATTTTTTTCCTGAATATGGAGCAAAATTATTACACTCCATGTATTGCAACTCTTACCTGACTATGCAGCTGAGCTATGCTTTATGCTCCTCAGTATACCAGCTGTCATGTTTTATTCAATAATTAAACCAGTCTTAGCAGCTACTTTAGGGGCTGTGGAGTAACTATCTTACAGCAGCTACAAAGCAGACAACATTCAGTACCTATTATTATTATTAGTATTATTTATTTGCATTTGTTTACCGGGAAGGTCCACTGGGCCAGGAGAGCCCACCTTCAGTGGAGGCCTGGGGAGAAAAGCTCCAACAAGGATTGAACAGCAAGCATAAAATGAACACCATGAAAATTAACAAAGCAATGACTGCTGATCTCTGGGCTGTCATAGTTCCTGTGTTGTCCATATCCTTATTTGGATAGGAGGAAGCTTCTTTGTTCACCAGTGGGAGTGGGAAGCACTGAGCAGCCTATTTGTCCCTAAAGGAGTGGTTCCAGCCCAGCAACTTGTAGTTTATTGGCCGTTTTGGGCCATTTCATAGCTCTTTCTAACCCCCTGCTATAAAGCCCGATTTTGCATGCTTTTGCGCGAAGTTGCACATAGCGCAGCATCGGGCAGCGCCGGTTAATCAAGTTTCAACTATTTCTGTCTCCGCTAAGTCTGCTCTTCAGTTTTTCCCTTAGAAACTGCTCTACTTTCAATCTAAACAGTCTATTCTCTATCCGAAAAGCCCAGCACTTGCTCCTAAAGCATTTTTACACAGGTAAAGCACTCTTAAACAAAAAGAAAGCACTACATCCACCTACAATCCCCTTGAGTACCCATTTCCCTATAGGTCCTTTCTGACTCAGTTACACAGCAATCCCTTACACTATTCTAGCATGTCGAAGGGTCAATTACTGGTGTCCCCTCCAGTTCAGCTGGTGAATCTGGGAATCTTGAGGCAATGTTACAACTGCCTCATGTACACAGACAACCCTCTCCTCCTCCTCCCAACAAATACAAATATATGTGAGAGATGCAACTATATAGACAAACTGGAGGCTGAGCTCCCTCGACTCAGTACTGGCAAAACCAGTCAGGAGGAGAAGGTAACCACACACACCACAAACCCAGTCTCACATAGACCCATCACAACTACAAACCAAACACATAAGCACACAAAAACATACTCAGAAACATACTCGGAGGCTCTAATTAAAAATCTACCAAAACAACAGAGGCCTCCAAAGCAGACATCCAAGCAACCACTACCTCAAAACATAGCACATGCAACACATAGTTCACAAAGTCAGTGTGCCAAACAGTCACAGCCCTTAAGGCCAAACAACATGCCTGATACACTTGTAATAGGTGACTCCATAGTCAGACACACTGACGTCCCGCTCACCAGACTGAACAAGGAAAAGGTTACAGTAAGCTGCCTGTTGGGCGCTAGAATCCGAGACATAACACAAGCACTCAGGTCACTCCAAAGCAAGTACAAATACGACTCACTCATTGTCCATGCCGGTGTGAATGACCTGAGACGTACCTCCCTGGACTACATGAAAAGAGACATAGAGGAGGTCTCTGATTATGTAGCCCAGGCCGGTATGACCCTGACCCTGAGCAGCATCTTACCCTCACCAAGAATGATGCCACAGTACAAAGACAAAATGATCAGCTTTAACAATTGGCTCATTTACTGGTGTCATTCTAAGGGGATCCAATGTCTGTCTGCTTGGGATGACATGCTTGACAAGCTGCGCTGCTTTGCAAGGGACGGCTTGCACCTGTCACCTTTGGGCTTCTGGATATTGGCCCAGGCTCTTTCCACCCCCATAGTGCCTTTTTTAGGCAAGGCTTAAAAGACAAACCCACCTCCCTAGAAAACACAAGTGGAAAAAAACTAAGGGTAATGCTGCTCAACGCCAGAAGTCTAAACCTCAAGATGCACGCTCTCGAAGCCCTCCTCAGTATGGAGAACATCGATGTCTGTGCAGTGACTGAAACCTGGTTCAAGGCTCCTGAGAGCACCCCAGCACTACCAGGTTATACCTCATATCATGCTTTTCGGCCTCAAACCTTGGACCAAACCACAAAAGGGGGGGGAGTATCCATATTCATCAAAGATACCCACACCTCCAGGTTAGTGGCAATGCATGAAGCATCGGAGACCATCCAGGTGCAACTAACCATAGGCAAAACTGCCCTACAGTTTGTAGCATGCTACAGACCACCCTCTCAAACTCAGGAACCCCACTCAGCCTTCCTGAAGACACTGGAGAGTATGAATGTCTCTCCAAATACCATCATATTGGGAGACTTCAACTACCCAAACATACACTGGGAGCATTACTCAAGCCCCAACACCCTAGCCCAAAGGTTCCTAGAATTCATAAACTCAAATGCGATGGAACAACTAGTCATCACTCCCACAAGAGGAGATAATATACTAGACCTGATTATCACAAACATGAGGGCACAATGCTCCACACCGGAAGTATACCCCTCATTGGTGAGATCAGACCATAAATTAATCTCACTGGAAATCCACATCCCGCCCCCACCCCCAGCATGAAAGACCACAGTAAAGAATTTCTCAAAAGCTGACTTCACACTTCTTAAGACTGAAGTGGTATCCTTCAAGGCCCCTGGACCAGTGGAAACCACAGCCCACACCGCTGAATACTTTATAAACGCTTTCTACGGACACCTTCAAGAATGCATGGATCATGCAATCCCAAATAAAACCAAGATCCATTCCCCCAAAGGCAGGCATCCTGTCTGGTGGACCCCAGCCATTAACAAGCTTTACAACAGGAGGAGGAAGCTACTACATGACAGAGCAAAATCTCCAAAAGGGAAGGCATCTCTGATCAGTACTAGCAAAAAACTACGATCACTCATAAAATCATCCAAGGCCAACTTTGAGAGAAAAATCGCAAAAGACACTAAAGACAATCACCAGGCCTTCTTTAGTTATGTTAGAAACCTGGGTGGAAACTCCCAGATATGCTCAGAGTTAGTCCAAAATGACAAAAAATACACTGAACCCACAGACATTGCCAACATACTGGCAGACAGGTTCAGTGCAAATTCCCCCCAAAAGGAGAAATATCTATCCCAGCAGAGTGTAGCCTCCCTGACATCTCTGATGCCCAGGTGAGAGCCGCCCTCTCCAAAGCTAAAAACACAGCATCAATGGGACCAGACGGTGTCCCAGGTTGCGTGCTACATGAACTCCAAGAGGAACTAAACCCTCACATAAGGCTGCTGTTTAATCTTAGCCTTACTACAGGATATGTACCCAAAGAATGGCGTACAGCAACAGTGGTCTCACTCCACAAAGGAGGTGCTTCTATGGACCTTGGAAATTACCGCCCCATAAGCTTGACGAGCCTGGTCTGCAAAACTATGGAGAGGATCATTATGGAACTCATAAACAAAGACATTGTGCACCTACAGACACTGGATCCTACCCAATTCGGCTTTGTCAAGGGCAGATCCTGCCTTTTGAACCTGGTCGACTTTTTTGAAACAGTCACTAAGGCCACTGATGAGGGTAACGCAGTTCACACAGCCTACCTTGATCTTGCAAAAGCCTTCGACACAATACCCCACTCGGGCATCATAGATAAGCTTACCAGCTTAAATGTAAACCCATATGTCATAAGATGGGTTGCAAACTGGCTCAAGGACAGAACCCACAAGGTCAGAATTGCTGGAGCCATGTCAGACTCTAAGCCAGTCACAAGCGGTGTCCCACAGGGCTCAGTCCTGGGACCCCTCTTGTTCGGCATTTATTTTTCTGAGGTGCAAGCAAACATAGGAGGATTGTGACTGACAAAGTTCGCAGATGACTGCAAACTGGGCGCCATAATTGATACTCCAGCGGACACAAGCATCCTTCAGAAAGGTTTCATAGAAACGGTGCCAGAGCCATGGCCTTAAACTGAACGCCAAAAAATGTATAGTCATACCCTTTGGGAAGAACAAAGTACCCACAAATTACCACATAGGTGGTAATCCATTAAGTACGGAAGAAGTAATCAGGGACCTAGGGACCCAAGTTGACAGTAACCTCTCATATGACACTCACATTGCCAAGGTGGTTAGGAAGACCTTCTACATTACCCACCTTATCATGAAAGGATTCACATCTAGATCAAGAGAGGTCATTGTGCCCCTACAGTCTTCCCTTAACAGGCCCATAATTGAGTACAATGCCCCATTTGGGATGTACCTTACCCGACACCTGCAGCAGTTAGAAAGACCCCAAAAGTACCTCACCAAGAGGATCAAGGGTCTCAAACATATGTCATATGCTGCCCGGCTGAAGAAACTCCAGCTCTATTCAGTCACATACCGCCTACTCAGAGGCGATCTATGCCTGATGTACAAGGCCATGTCCAATCTGGAATTAATGGACATGCTCCACCTCAGAAAATCCAAATCCACCAGAGCCACGAGAGCGAGAGATTTGAACCTCAACACAGAAATAAATAGGACATGCTGGAGGGACAGATTCATAACCCAGAGGCTCCCTACACTCTGGAACAGAATCCCAGTCCATGTTAGGCAGAGCCCGTCACTGACTCTCTTCAAGAGAAATCTTGACGAGTGGATGGGAGATCGTAGGTTTACCCCGGGGGTCATCTCTGTGTCACTACTAGACAGAGGCACAGTAAACTAAACCCTAAATGGGCATAGTATTCTCATTCCAAGGGGTGGTAAAAGCCACACACACTCTGGCTAGGCTTATAAATGTCCTAGGGCAGATAGCCTAGTATGAACCTATGAACCTATGACCCTATGAATAGTTTACGTGTAATGAGATAAAGAAGTTATGTATTTACCATAACGTTTCATGTGAGTTGTTCATCTTGCCTTCATTCTTTACTGATGGGTTCGGAACCGAACTTTCGGCTCTGAGTCGGCACCTACTGCAAAGCTCGAGGATTTCAAGTAGCTCAATGCCAAGTCCCTATCCCATGATGCACCCTGAGCTACCTCAGACCTTGTTTGCTGTGTAAAATAATACCATACGTCATTCTATAACTCCATAAAAGAGATGGTATAGAAGAGTTGAGTGATCAGGAAGGATCTAGCATCCCAGTCTTCTGAAAACCTAGGAGGGGGTAGGAGGGAGGGACGTAAGAATGAAGGTGAGATGAACAACTCACATGGAAAGTTATGGTAAGTACATAACTTCTTTATGTGAAGTTGTTCTCTCTCGCCGTTCATTCTTTACTGATGGGTAGTGTCCCAAGCACCATCAACCTCTGGAGGCTCATAGCAGTATACTTCTCAGGACCGTGGATCCAAAGGAGGCCTTGTCCCTAGAGGCCCTGTCAACTTTGTAATGAGTGATAAAGATGTGAGGTTTTCACCAAGTGGCTGCTGCGCAAATGTTATCAACAGGAAGTTTGGCAGAAAAGACAGATGACGTAGAAACTGCTAAGGTTGAGTGAGCTTTAATTTTATGCTGCAAGGGCATATTGGCAGATAAATAAGCAAAGGTGATACAGTCACATAACCATTTATACAGAGTTGTTTTAGCCACTGGCATACCCTTCCTGGAATCTGGGAATGAAACAAAAAGCTGGTCTGATTTCCTGAAATCTTTTGTTCTATCCAAATAAAATCGGAGCTGTCTGTGAACATCAAGTTTGTGCAGCATGTACTCTAAATTTTTGGAATGGTTGGGGAAGAAAACTGGCAAATCAATAATTTGGTTGAGATTAGTTTCAGTGCAAATTTTGGGTAAGAAAGAGGAGTATGTTCTAAGTGACACTCTGTCAGCATGGAAAATCAAATAAGGAGGCTTAATGGATAAGGCCTGAAGCTCAGTTTTCCATGACAAAAATATGAGGTCACATGAGGAAGCTGGTTCAAATGGCGGAAGAATTATGCGAGAAAGCATAAAATTTAGATTCCATGGAGAATAGGTAGATTTCACAGGTGGTCTAATATGAAAGGTCCCTTTCAGAAAGGCTTTGGATAATTTGTGACATAATATTCAATCCTTCAAATCCCAGATGAAAGTTAGAAATGGCAGCAAGTTGAACACGGCCTGTTGCTGCTGCAGCTCCTTTATTGAATATCATGGTTAAGAAATCTAGAACAGAGGCCACAAGGGCTTGGTAAGGATCAATATTGTTTTTAGCGGCCCCTACAGAAACTGTTTTCTATTTGCTGAGGTACAGCTTCCTAGCAGAGCATTTATGAGATGATAGGAGAATTTGTTTCATCTCACTGGAAAGGTTATGGAACCTAGTTATGATGGGAATTGGAGCAGCCAGGCTGTCAGCTTCAGGGACTGCAGAGAGGGATGAAGTTTCCCCCAACGAGTGCGTCAGAAGACCCAGAACTGGGTCCAGAATCCAGGGGTCCTCCAAAAGATGAAGTCAAAGGAAGGGAAACCAAATCTGACGAGGCCAATGAGGGGCTATTAGAATGATGGTCCTTCCCAGGGTTTTTGCTTTCTGTAGAACCTTGGGAATCAACAGGATTGGTGGGAATGCATAGAGGAGACCAGGGGGCCAATCATGAATGAGTGAGTCCCTTGGGGCTTCTCCCGGAGGGCGAAACAGGGTAAAGTAGCTTCTGCATTTGGTGTTCACGTGACTGACAAAAAGGTCGCAGCAAGGCTGGCCCCACCTGTGGAATATCCTATCCGCTATTTCCGTCTTGAGGGACCACTCGTGAGGAAATAACAAAAATTGCTCTGCTCAACTTGTCTGCTATCATGTTGGATTTCCCCGGGATGTGTATTGCTAACAGAAAGCGCTGATTGGAAATAGCCCACTGCCATACTCTGAGGGCCTCACGACAAAGGGGCTAAGATCTGATTCCTCTTGTTTGTTCAAATACCAGACCACTGACATGCTGTCCATCTGAATCACAATCGTACCTAGAGGAAGAGAGTCCTGGAAGTACTGCAACCCCAAAAGTACTGCTCTCATCTCTAGGACATTGATATGCAGATATGTTTCTTAATCAGTCCATGTGCCTTGGGCTATCTTTCCCTGAAAATGCCCCCCCCCTCACCCCATCAGGGAAGCGTCCGTGGTTACTGTGGCCACTGGAGGGGGGGTAGTACAAATGGGTGTCCTATCGTAATATGAAGTGAGGTCAATCACCACTGAAGATCCTTTTTGCAGGAATTTGTGATCATTATCATGTAAGACATGGGGAGCTCTTGGTAAGACCATTGAGTGTGCAGTAACTGAAACCTGGTTCAAGGCTCCTGAGAGCACCCCAGCTCTACCAGGCTATACCTCGTATCATGCATTTCGGCCTCAGAACTCGGGCCAAACCACAAAGGGAGGGGGAGTGTCCATATTCATCAAGGACACCCACACCTCCAGGTTAGTGGCAACACATGAAGCATCGGAGACCATCCAGGTGCTACTAACCGTAAGCAAAACTGATATACAACTGGTAGCATGTTACAGACCACCCTCCCAATCTCAGGAACCCCATTCAGCCTTCCTGAAGACATTGGAGGATATGAATGTCTCACCAAATACCATCATATTGGGAGACTGCAACTACCCTAACATAGACTGGGTGCATTATTCTAGCCCTAACACCCTAGCCAAAAGGTTCCTGGAATTCATTAACTCAAATGCAATGGAACAGCTAGTCACCTCTCCCACAAGGGGAGAAAATATACTAGACCTGATCATCACAAACATGGGGACAAAATGCTCCACACCGGAAGTATACCCCTCACTAGTGAGATCTGACCACAAACTAATCACCCTGGATATTCATATCCCACCTCCACCCCCAGCACAAAAGACTACAGTGAGAAACTTCTCAAAGGCCGACTTTACACTTCTCAAGACTGAGATGGTATCCTTTAAGCCCCCTGGGCCAGAGGAAACCACATCCCACAATGCTGAATCCTTCACAAATGCTTTCTACGGACATCTCCAAGAATGCATGGATCATGCAATCCCAAATAAAACCAAGACCCTCTCCACCAAGAGCAGGTGTCCTGTCTGGTGGACCCCAGCCATAAACAAACTGTATAACAAAAGAAGGAAGCTACTGCAAGACAGAGCAAAATCCCATAAAGGGAAGGCATCTCTGACCAGCACTAGCAAAAAACTACGTTCACTCATAAAAACATCCAAGGCCAACTTTGAGAGAAAAATCGATAAAGACACTAAAGATAACCATAAGGCCTTCTTCAGCTATGTTAGAAACCTGGGCAGAAACCCTCAGATATGCTCAGAGTTAGTTCATAATGACAAAAAATACACTGAACCCACAGATATTGCCAACATACTGGCAGACAGGTTCAGTGCAAACTTCTCCCCTCCCTCACCCCCAAAAGAAGAAATAGTTATCCCAGCTGAATGTAACCTCCCTGTCATCTCAGATGTCCAGGTGAGAGCCGCTCTCAGCAAAGCTAAAAACACAGCATCTATGGGACCTGACGGTATCCCAGGTTGCGTGCTACGTAATCTCCAAGAGGAGCTAAACCCGCACATAAAAATGCTGTTTAACCTTAGCCTTACTACAGGATATGTACCTGAATACTGGCGTACAGCAACAGTGGTCCCACTCCACAAAGGAGGCTCCTCTACAGACCCTGGAAACTACCGCCCCATAAGCTTAACCAGCCTGGTCTGCAAAGCTATGGAAAGAATCATTATGGAACTCATAAACAGAGACATCAGGGACCTACAGACACTTGATCCTACCCAGTTCGGCTTTGTAAAGGGCAGATCCTGCCTTTTGAACCTGGTTGACTTTTTTGAAATAGTTATTAGAGCCACTGATGAGGGCAAAGCAGTCCATACAGCCTACCTGGACTTGGCTAAAGCCTTCAACACAATACCCCACTCAGGCATCATAGACCATCTCAACAGCTTAAATGTAAACCCATATGTCACAAGATGGGTTGCAAACTGGCTAAAGGACAGAACCCATAAAGTCAAAATCGCTGGAGCTATGTCAGACTCAAAGCCAGTCACAAGTGGTGTCCCACAGGGCTCTGTCCTGGGACCCCTATTGTTTGGCATTTATTTCTCAGATGTGAAAGCAAACACGGGAGGGTTGTGGCTGACAAAGTTCGCAGATGACTGCAAACTAGGCGCCATAGTCGATACACCAGCTGACACATGCATCCTACAGAAAGGCCTTACTGAGACGGACAATTGGTGCCGAAGTCAGGTTTTAGGGAGAGGAGATTTAGCACAATAGCAGTGCCAGACAGAAGTAAGATGTTGTTTAAGGGACTTCATAAAGACACCAGGATTACTGGTGATTCTGATAGTAATGGAAGAGAGTTACATAGCTTAGAAACAGTAAAAGAATAAAGCAATTGTCCAGATGGAAGGTTAGGGTTTGTGACTTTGAGCTGTAGCTGGTTTTCAGATCTTAGAGCTCTGTTAGGATGGTACAAAGTCAGTATAGATGACAGAGAAGGGTAGTCTGAAAGTTTGTATATTAGTCTATGAGCAGTAAATAATTGTAAGTAAATGAGATGGTGTGGGAGTTCGAGCCAGCTAAGCTGATGCAGTGATGTACAGTGGTGATCTGAGAATTTAGTATTTGTTATGAATTTAGCAATTTTGTTATAGCATGTGTTGAGCTTAGACTTAAGAGAGGACTGGATATTGGTAAGGATACGGGCACTGTACAAAAGAGATGGTAGCAGGAAGGATGTGACAAGTGAAAGTTTTGCTTTATGGGTAAGGAAATATTTGTGTCTCTAGAGCATGGCTAATTTTTGGTGAGTTTTTTTAAGATTGCTGTGAACGTGGAGGTTGAATATAAGATTTTTATCTATTATAACACCTAGCAGTTTAGTACTTGGTACAACTTTTATGGTGGTGTTGTGGCCTAAGTACTTACCTTAAGGAACTGAGGTGTAACTAATCTTACAGTAGCTACAAAGCAGACACCATCTTCATATGCAGTAAGAAGTGATCTCTGTATAACTTCATCAAAACCATTGTGGGTAGAAGTAGGCACTAAGTGAAAAAAGAAAGGAGTAACATTATGCAACAGTTAATAACCTTGAAATGGTATCACCACGTTTACTCTAATCTGCAGTAACAATCAACATAAAACTTTTCAAAGAAAAGTAATGCATTTTAACAGACAGTGTGCTTACCATTCTACAATGGACCTTTTTGTTCACAAGATAAACCCAATGGGAACAAGTGTCCCTTTTCAGAAGTGACCCAGGTGTGCTCTCTGCTTCAGTAACCCACTCTGAGCCACAAAGCAGGCAAGCTGGAGATGAAGGAATCAAACCCTGTGCCCCTTAGGCATCCAAGGTCTAGTTAGTCCTACTAAAAGCACAATTTTTTTCAACAAAGGTCTTACTTCTATCAAAGAAAAACAAAATCAGATTAACAAATGTATATATAACTTTTTCCATTCCGGATTTTTAACCAATTTGTTAATGCATCACTCAAGTGCCATAACAGCTTCATAGTTATTTCAATAGTCAAATATTATTTTCAGGACAAATCTAAACTTTCCTTTTAAAAAAATTCCAGGCTGTTTCCCAATTGTTTTCACTCCATCTCATTTATACTCTTACTTATTTGCTTGCACTTTATTCACCCTCTAGGCTAGAAAATGTAAGATGGTTATCTTCTTTCTTAGTTATTTCATATACACCCTTCAATACCCCTTTTAAATGCCTATCACATCTAGTCAGCTATTTGCTACCTTAATCGTTCACCAAGTCATTCAACTTCCCTCAATTACCTACAGCTAGCTAAACAGGCAAATATAATCTCTTATATTACCCTAAGGCAATTTTCACTGTGTACCCATTTCAAGTTCTCCCAGAATGCTTATCCCTTTCAACACTTTTTCCCCTTTTCTAATTCACCTTACTTTTTTCCTCAAGCTATATACCAGTGTCTTTTGATTCTTCCATCCTTAACATTCAGTCTAGGTCACACCTGCTACAATCATCATTGCATTTGTTAAGTCTGATTATCAAATATCAATTCAATTCCACCTTAATGCTCGATTAATTTTACATCTTGCATCTACCCTTACATCACTCCACACATTCTCCTTACTTTACTTACTTTAGGATGGCGCAGTGGTGCAGCGGTAGCATTGTCGCCTCACAGCAAAAAGTTCTCCAGTTCGATTCTCGGCTGGGGTGCCTTCTGTGTGGAATCTGCATGTCCTCCCTGCATTCGGGTGGGTTTCCTCCAGGTACTCCGGTTTCCTCCCACATTACAAAGACATGCTTCTGGAGCATTTCTCCCCGGGCCTCTGCTGAAAATTGGCTTCATTCCAAGTCGGACTTTCCCGTTAACAAATGTTAAATAAATCAATCAATCAATTAATCAATCAATTAATTAATTAATTAAAATAAATAAATACATAAATTTACAATCTCGCATTTTAAGTACCCCTGTTCGACCACATTCTTCCTTGCATGACCCGTCACCATCCCAAAAGATCTGAAGGAGACACAGACTTCATATAGTCATACTTACTTGGCACCTTCTACCAGCCTTAACACATTTTATTTTTTCCATTTCATTACCCATTGCCCAAAGGGACAACAATCAAAATCAAACCAACACACAGTTGGTCACTTTCATTATTTGTTCCACCTGACCCCTCAAATGTAACCTATTTTCTTCATTTGCTCTTTTATTATTCATGTTTTGAGACTCTGTATTCACTTTTGTCTTTATTACTTGATCCAACTTCTGCTTTCGTATTACTATTCAAATCCAGGAGGGAGCCTTTGATTACTCAGTTATATAAAGCAGATAAACAGAGCTATTACAAAAGCATTATGGTACCTTGGCATTATTATTAGCATTACACTAAATATTAAATATTTTAACTTCACACCTTTACAACAAGGAGCTCGGACATCAACAATAAACTTTCGTATCATTTGTTTCAACTAAATCCAATTTTACATTAAAAAGAACTTTAATCTAATACATTAAAATTCTGAAGTCAAAAGAGCAGACCTCTCTTTTTTAATGCCAAGTTTTCTAACAATTATTATAAGTTTGAAAAATGACAGCATTAGTTCAGACTAATTTCAACAAATCAACATTTGCCACCCATCCTTTTAAATAAACAAAACCAGTTCCATGACTTCCAGTAATGTAATGATTGTGAGGTTCCCACTAGAGCTCCCAAGAAGTAAAAGTGAAATTCAAAGAAACTGAGCAGTTAGGGAATAATAAAAAAACAATAAACTCCTGCTATAACAAGTCTTAGTAGTACAACAAAGCAAAATAAGGTTATTTGGCATATGGGAGCTGAAAAACAAGACAAAAAAGGAGTACTACAAAGAAGTCGGCCTTGAAGTTGCAGTCTGTGGTCAAAGATATAGCAAGAATGGTGAAAAGGCCTGAAAACCAGACTTACGGACCCAGCAAAATAAAGTCACACTGGTAGGAGTGCTCAATGAACTTAAAAATATTAATAGTTCCCTTATTCATTTCATGAAGGACACCAGACAAAAACCTCAAGAAATAGAGTCAGTATTAAGCTACCGTACGGAAGCAATCCAAGACACTATCCAGGACATAAAATAAATAAGGTTGGATTTCAGAGATGTTGAAGGTGAAGCTGGAACTAATAAAAGAGCTGCTCAGGAACCAAAAAGACATGGCAACATGAAAAAATATTTGCATCAGTGGGGTGCTAGAAAGGGTGGAGGGATGAAACTGTAAACAATGGCTTAAAGACCTCCTTTGCAAATGGACTATGAACATCAACAGGGCACAAAGAATATTACACATCCTGGAAATAAGTACTCAACCAGAAAAATAATTGTTTGTTTTAAGACATACAAGCTAAAAGCGCACATCCTGTCATTATTATGGACACCAGGTGCAAACTGGCAATATGACACAAACAGAATATTTATAGATCGTAATCATTCCGCTACTACTTGGTAGAGAAGAGCAGCCTTTACCCTAGTAATGTGGATGGTCAGGCATAAAGGAATTTACACTAAGTTATTAGACCTAGCAATATGTAACCTTGTCTTCCCAAGAGGTCCCAGAGCAACAGACCCCCCCCCCCCCCAAAGAAGTGCAAAACTGGATAGAGTGCATTCAACAGTCAGTTGCAATGGAACAGGAAGCAGACAAGTACACTGAATGGAATATTAACAAATCTTCCAGGGAGAGTGTGCCAAAATTCAGAGAAATCAGATTTTTCCAATGTTTAGAAGAGCCTCAGTACTGAAGGAGGGGGCAGAGCTTTCACCACAACGGGAAAAAACAACATAGGCAAGAGGAAAGGGAATAATTACATGCAGACCAGCAATTGATGTCCCTAAATGGCAGAAAGCTTACCAGTAACCATAAGGTAAAAAATACAAACAACTTGTTAAGGGAGAATGGTGTTACTTTAGTAATGATGGTGACTGAAACTACTGGGCATTATACAGAGAGATAAACTTTCACTGAATGGAGAAGTATATACTGCTCAATACACTCTGGCAAACATAGTTAACAATTAATAAACTGAATGAGGTACCATGAGTGATCTAAGACTGTGGTCTTGTGGAGTTGGGGAGACCACTGCAAGTGAAAAAACATTTAATTTCTCGCAGTCGTGTTAAATGTTCTTTAACCGGCAATGTTCCTCCCCCTCCCCTGAGACTAAAGTCTTAGACTACTAGGGATAATAATGCAAGCATACTGGGCTCTTCTTTGCAAGGTTTTGATAGATTAGTGGATGACAAGGGATGCTATTCAAATTAATAACAGTGGCAGTGCTCTAAATTCCAGTCTGAGCTAAATATACAGAGGTTCAGGGGGATACTGGCAGAAATCTTTAGACTTAATGAAGGGCTATTATGACAGTAGAAGACTGGAACCAGATTCACACCTCTGTGATGTCCACAAACAGTTAGGGTTGGTAGACATTTGGAAAAAAAACAAGTAAGCAACAAGGAGTACAGCATTATGCATATTATTCCAAGAGCACAATAGCAAGGTTGAGAATAGTCAGGGGATATATTCAGCAGGAGTACAACTGCCACATTCAACAGAAGGAGGCAGGGCCATCTTGCTCTCAGACCATGCACTGTTAAAAAAAGAAGTTATGTTCTTAACATAACTTTCCATCTGTGTTGTCAATCTTCATTCATTCCTGACGAATGAGACTCGGTTCGGAACCAGCTCGGCCATTACAGCTTGCGCCAGCCAAACAACCCTCGAGCTATGACTCTGCCCACAATGCCCCTCTCTCTATTACCTCAGATTGAGTTTGCAGCCAAGTATGGATAAATAACAGAAGGATAATAGAAGCCATGCCTAAGGTGAAACCTAAAACCTCCCAGAACAAGTGCTCAAACCTCTAGAAGTCCGCAGGAGGGTGTGACAATAAGAATGAATGAAGATCAACAACACAGATGGAACTTTATGGTAAGAACATAACTTCTTTATCTGATGCTGTCAATCTTTATTCATTCCTAACAGATGGGACAGAGTCCCTAGCTACTTTAGGTCATGGGTGGCCCTATGGAAGGATATTCCTGAGCACCATAGAGTCGAAAGATGTTCTTCCCTTGGAGACCATATCCAATTTGTAATGAGTGATAAAGGTATGGGGAGAAGCCCATGTTGCAGCTGCTCAATGGATGCCTTGGAATGAAAAACGGCTGAAGTGGATATATATCTGGTGGAATGCCCCTTAAAAGGCATAGGTAACTTGCAGTTATTGTGATTATAAATGAAAGTAACACAATCCCTAAGCCATTTTGATTAGGTAACTTTTGAGATAGGTTTAAACCTGAAAAGGACACAAACAATTGATCCAATTTTCTAGACTGTTTAGTTCTGTCAAGACAGAAACGTAACTGTCTGTGAACAGCCAGTAAATGCAAGCAATACTGACCTTTATTTGAAAAACTGGGAAAGAAGACATGCAAATCGATAGTCTGATTAATATTAGATTCTGAGACCACCTTAGGTAGAAAGGAAGGGTTGGTTCTCAACGAAACCCTATCCCTATGATAGATCATATATAGATGCTTCACACACAATGCCTGCAATTCAGAAACTCACCTGGCAGAAGTGACAGCCACCAGAAAAAGAGTTTTCCATGACAAGAACTTGAGATCGTAAGTAGATGCTGGCTCAAAGGGCTGGGGAACTAAAGATTATAGTACTAAAGTCAAATCCCATGGCGCTACAGAATCCTTAAATGGTAGCTTTAGACGAAGGGTGCCTTTAAGAAAAACTTTGCATAAACGGTGGGAAATTAAGGTATGATCATCTAACCCATTGTGGAAATTGGAAATGGCTGCTAATTGGACCATGATGGTGAAAGCTGAAGCTCCTTGATCAAAAAGTGAAGCCAGGAATTCCAAGACCTTGTCAACAGGTGCTTGAAAGGGATCTAAATTATTCACATATGCCCAAACTGAAAATCTCTTCCATTTGCTAAGACAGAGTTTCAGGTGGACAGTTTAAGAGAAGCCAGAAGGATTTTTTGCACCGAGGAGGGTAATCTGTTCTAACTGGCAATTAATGGAATTAGCGATACCAAGCCATCAGCCTGAGACCGCGAAGGCTGGGATGCACAAATACTTGCGGGTGAGACAGCAGATCTGGAACTGGGTCTAGAATCCAAGGACGGTGAATCAGGTGAGGCCAAAGGAAGTGGAACTAGACTTGACAGGGCCAATAGGGTATAATGAGGATCACCTTGCATCTCACCCTTTGGACGTTTTTCAGGAACACGGGAATGAGACGGAATGGGGGAAATGCATAAAGTAGTCCCCGGGGCCAACTGAGGAGGAGTGTATCTCTCGGGACACGGGGAATTAAGGCAAAATAGCTGATGCATTTGTTGTTTATTAGGGAGGTGAAGAGGTTACAGAAAGGCAGGCCCAAACGACAAAAAACTGTCATCATTACCTTGGGATTGAGAAACCACTTGTGAGGCAGGAGTACGCATATGCTCTATTTGTCTGCTATCACGTTGGAGCTTCCCAGGATATGCATTGCTATTAGTAAGCAGTTGGAAGAGATCGCCTGTTGCTATATAGTGAGAGCTTCCTGGCACAGGGAATAAGATCTGGTTCGTCCCTGTTTGTTGATGTACCAGACTACAGACATATTGTCTGACTGAACTGCAGTCATCCCAGAAGGAAGGACAGACTGAAAGGCTTGCAACGCTAGAAGAACTGCCCTCAATTATAGGACACTGATGTGGAGATTGGTCTCTTGCAGTAGCCAAGTGCCTTGAACTGTTCTTCCCACATAATGCCTCCCCCCACCTGGTCTGGGAAGCGTCCGTGGTCACTATGGCTGTGGGAGGAGAGGGAAGTGAAGGTGCGGCTTCATAGATTTTCTTCTGACTTCATCCACCAGGATAGATCCTGCTTGCAGCGATTTGTTATCAAAATTGGATAAGACACTGGGTGTGTCAGTATCGATCATTGCACAGTTAACAGCCACTGAAGCAGTCTCACATGAAATCTTGCCAGGGGTACTAAGGTTATAGTCGCTGCCACAGATCCCAGGGTTTGGAGGATGAGAAGACCATGCACTTTTGATATGATGAATTGTACTTGTGTCCTTATTTTTTGTAGTCTGTGTAGAGGAAGAGGAGCTACACAAGAGATAGTAATGAGATGTGCTCCTATAAATTCTAGGTCCTGTGTTGAAATCAGCTGTGACTTCACTTTGTTGATAATAAAGCCCAAGGAGTGGAAAAGATGCAATATGAAGTCTGTGGCTTGAAGCAATAGATGCCTGGTGGGGCAGTGAGAAGCCATACATCTAGGTATGGAAACACTTGGAATCTGCGTAGCCTCAAGTGAGCTTTTACCACTGCAGGTAAACACCCTGGGGGCTGTGGTGAGACCAAAATGCAGCACTCTGAACTGAAAATGACGGTCTCCCAGCCAGAAGCAGAGAAACCTCCTGGAGTGTTTGTCCATCTTTATGTGGTAATAAGCATCCTGAAGGTCTATAGAGCTCATCCAAATGTCTTCCTCTAGAAGGGAGAAAAGACTGAACAGTGACCATCCACAATTTTGTTTGCTGAACCAACTTGTTCATAAGGCTGAGATCCAAACTTGGTCGCCAGTCCCCTGATTTTTTTGGCACTAAAAAGAATCTTGAGTAAAATCTGGATTCGCTTTGGTCTGGTGGGACTTCTTGGATGACTCTTTTTTCCAGCAGCTTTTGAAGCTGTACTACTACTTGGTCCTCTATTACTTGGCCCTTCTGATTGGGTGGCACATCGGGGACTCTTTTTGGGGACTTTGGAAAGAGAGTAAAGGGAATGTAGTAGCCTCTAGTGATAATTCCCTGCACCCAAGTATCCTAAGTTATCAACAGCCAGGCTGTCTGGTGCAGTGAAAATCTTTCCCCGACTGCTTCCAGAGGTAAGCAATTGGGCCTCCATACTGGAGCATTGGTAGGGCTGTCCAGAAAAGGAGTCCCTGGAGCTCTGTTTTCGCAGTCCACCTCTGCCACAGGGGAGGGCATCTTCCATTTGAACTCTCCCCTCTACCCAGAGGGGAGTATTTGCCACTTGTGTACTGAAAGGGCCCTTGGGACTTCCTGAACCACATTTACCCACTCTTCTGATTCCTAGAGTAGGATCACTGAGTAGTAGAAAAATGAATGCCACGACAGAAAGGGTCTTTCCACCTTTTTTGCACCTGGCTAGTGTGTGTCTGACTTTGGGCCAAACAAGGAAGATCCGTCAATAGGAGCATTGAAAAAGGAAGACCTGAAAGGTTCCACAAAGCAACACAAATGCATCCACTTATGGCAACACCTGAACCTGCTGCCCTGGTCGTACCTTTGGCTGCATGAGTGATGAGCCGTATGGAAGAGTTCGATATAGACTCCAGGGTGGCAAGCTGAGACACAACCTTAACTCATACCTTGTCAGATACAGCTCAGGCGAGGGTATCCAAATGCTCCTTTATCATATTCCTTTGGAGTCTAGTGAAGTGTGTCATGAAATTCAAGGACCTAAGAGCGAAGGTCGATGATGCACAGATCCACTTCCCAAACCTGTCCATCTTCCGAGACTCTTGGTTAGGAGGGTGGACAGTGGAACTCTCCTCTGCAAGTTCCTTTTTGGTGGCTGCCACTACCACCATGACATCTATTGCTAAACTCTTTCCCCAATGTGGTTGATCTTCTACAGATTATAAAATTTTGTCTGGCCTCTGGGGAATCAGCTCTATGGAATCAGGAGTCCTTCCACGCCCACTGCGTGATTAGCTTAATACGTTTGTCAGCGGGTGGGGTCACCCAGGAAATAGATGAGCAAGCACGGAAAGCCTGCAAGAACACAAGACTCCCCTGAGGATGGGTTTGTGGTCTTCTGATCACCCCGCTGTTTTAAGATTTCCAGGATGTCTCCAAATGAGACATCTTCAGGGAGGTGACTTCATTGTAGTCGGGTGTCTTCTGTGACAGGTTCTTCCAGAGAATCTAAATGATTCCTCTTGCAAGTCTTCTTATGGGGTGGTTCAGTGGGGATCTCTGAGAAAGACTCTGAAGAAAAGGTGCCCTGAAAAGGGATATCTTGCAGTCGGTGCCCTCTGATGCACTAAAAATACCACAAAAGAAAAAGGAAACTATTTAAAGGTATAAGAACTATGTCTTAAGAAAGAAAATATATAATTAAAGCACTTAGTTGACACGTCTTGTTATCAGAGCAGCAAACAAGATCTGAGGTGGGTAGAGTCTTAGCTCGAGAGATTTTTGGCTGGCGTAAGCTGTACAATGGCTGAGCTGGATCTGAGGATTGGAACAGAGTCCCATTTGTCAAGTATCAATGAAGATTGACAACATCAGATTTAATGCTACTAAATCCCATTGCGAAGTTCATGAGAAAGGAATGGTGATTCCCTACTTATAAGGTAAGCAATCAAGCCTTTACTGAAAATCTAAAAGGAATACTGAATTTGGAATTAAACAGACAGGGAGAAATAAAAGTTAAACACTGGAATAATCTCAAGGACAATATAACGGAACAGATTACACTAATGGAAAGAAGGGAAAAACAGGAAGAGAAAGCGAAATGAAGGGTAAGTCAACAAAACATAAAGTAACTAAAAGCACGGGGGAAGCTACAATTGTATATAGTGAGGTGCAGTTATGTAATCTTAAAAAAACTGGTACAGGGAAGTGAATATAACAAACGGTGTATTTTTTCTGTTCACCCAAGGATTACAGAGCTCTGGGACTTAGACTAAGACAGCAGGAACGTGAAATGAGTATCTATAGACTAAGGGATACTAAAACAGGAGAGATAGAAGTACATAAAGGGATATACAGAGCATATTAGCAACATACTAAGAAAAGTGCATACTTCACAATTGGTAAGTGACAACATGGGGCTGGGAATAACCATATACTTAACAGGTTTAGTGCTCAAGAAACTCATAGCAACAGAAGAAAGGGACCAACAAAAGAGGAGGATCGTGGAAACAGAAATTAAGATGGTGACAGATAAATTGTCACAAGGAAATCACCAGGGTAGACAGGATCTCATTAGAACAGAAAGGTGTGTGTGTGTGTGTCTATGTGTGTGTGTGTGTGTGTGTGTGTATATATATATATATATATAGCTATAAACATATACATATATATATATATATATATATATATATATATATATATATATATATATATATATATATATATATATATATATATAAAATATATATTCAAATCTAGGTGCTTAGGATTTCCCTCTCTCTTCCCCCCTTGGCTGACCTGGTGTGACTTAGTTTGAACTCTACATTTACCTACAAAATGGAGTCTACAAGACTGCAATTGGTCACCATAACAAAATAAGTTTCTCTCAGCATTTAAGCAGAGTAGGTTGCACACAAAAAGCATTTGTTAAGCTTTCACTTACAGTGCTGTGTAATTTAGCAGGTCACCATTTTGGTCAGCCATATGGCTCTTTTTTCTACTTGAGTGTTTGCCTCCTTCCCCTGTAACTTAAGTAAACTGACTCTTACATTAAGAGCTAAAATACTTACCTTATAGCTTTAGGACACCTTAGGAAACCTTGTAAACTGTGATAGTCCAGCTACGCTCAGGCTCTCCGCTCCCCTCCCTGCCCCCAATTCCCTCCCGCCCCCAGTACCTCTAAATTTAAAGTACTACAGCCACTCTCCCACTTTCTAGATCCTGTCTGCTTTCATCTGGGATAATTCCTCCCACCCCCATTCTTCTACTTACATTTTAATAGCAACTATTAGCTTTCATCTGGCATTCTTCCATCCCCCTTCCAGTATCTTTACCTCACCACTCTATCTTCTGAAGTTGCATCACCAGGTAAAACAGTTCCTTAACTCACTAGCTGAATCACAAATAATGATATACTCCTCTTTACTACCCCTCTTGTTCACACCATACTTCCTTACCTTGTATGAAAACCAGTTTCTCACAGAATTTCAGGTCCCAAAAGGCCATAGTATCACCCCAGCTGTAAATCCTCCCACCTTCAACCATACTTACAGTATCAGGTCCTATCCAACATCTTGTTCAGTCTATCAACATCTCAACCCCAGGCACATTAGCTCTAGACCCAAACACTACCACAAACTAATAAACAAATTCCTGAAGTTCATCACCAAGTATAGACTTAACCTAATACTTGGTGGTGATATTCACTCCAACCCTGGCCCACCCACTTCAGATACACATACCCCCTCCACTTGCAATCTAAGCTACAAACCTACAATTAATAGGCCAACTAACTCTCTCCTATCCTGTCATCTCAATATTAGAAGCATTAATAACAAGGTACATGAATTGCATGCACTTCTGGATGTCCACTCCCCTGAGATACTCTGTTTATCTGAAACCTGTTTAAAACCTAACACTACAGAAAATGAAGTGTTACCACCTGGGTACAACATACACAGGCTGGATCGTGCTTCCAGGAAGGGGGGGGGGGGGGTAGCTGTACTCTATAAATCTGAGTTGAATGTCACCATAGATGTAATACAACCACCTCAGATTACTAACTCAGAGATTCTTGCCACCAAATTGCAACTTAATAAAAATAAATGCATTAATATCATCTGTATGTACATTCCCCCAGGTAACAATATATTTACAGTTGAAGATATCATGCACTGGCTATCATGTCACTACCCCCAAGAAACCCTATTACTTGGAGACTTTAACATAGACTGGGACACCTGTTACTCAGAATCCCCAACCACTCATATTAACTTACATGCATTTACACAAATCATATCCACCCCTACCAGGATAGGTAAACCCAACCAAAAAGAAAGCATACTTGACTGGGTACTCGTAAATAGTCACCCCCAACTGTACACCTCTGGTACCTTCCCTGTTGGCCTAAGCGATCACCTTCTCACATATGTAATTATGCACAAAGCCATTAATTCCCAACAACCCTTACTCAAAGGTTAGAAACAATAAAAACTTTGACTCTGCCAAATTCCAACAAAAACTAAACTCATGTAATTGGTCTATTCTAAAACACCTCCCCTTAGAGGAAGCAGTAGCATACTTGAACAACAAATTCCTTGAGATCCTTGATTTGCATGCACCTGTTCGTTCAAAGAGAACAAATGCAAAAACTGCACCATGGCTTTCTAAAGAGTCTAAACTCAAAATTACCTTTAGAAACAAAGCATGGGCTTTATGACATTCTTCTAAAGACCCCCAAGATCACATTAAATACAGACAATCTAGGAACAAAACTAAAAAATCCATTTTACAAGACAAAAAACAATACTACTGTAATTTACAGAGAGTAAATCAAAATAACCCTCAAAAGTTTTGGGCAGGTTTAAATAATCTACTACATCCTGGACAAACTTCAACCCCAATCCCTGCTGCTACTATTGATAAAACCCCTGAAGATGTTTCTGACAGTTTTAACTGATTCTTTACTGAGACAATTCAAGCCCTAGCTAGCCAAGTACCTCCTAGCCCCCCTGGTCCTGAAAGTACCACCCCTAGAAATCTACTCGCGTTCAGCTTCCAACCAGTCATCACTTCATTTATCCACACCTTGATCAAAAAATTAAAACCCACTACACTTTCTGCTGATCATCTCCCTGCCGAGTACCTACAAAAATCAGCTGAGGCTATTACTTACCCTGTCTCAATACTAATCGATCGAACCATAGTAGAATCTAAAATTCCCACCATCTGGAAAATATCCTATGTAATCCCACTTCACAAAGGAGGCAGCTCTACTGAATTCTCCAAGTATAGGCCAATAGCTATACTCTCTCCACTTGCAAAGATTATGGAAAAATGTATTCACAGACAACTCACGCACCACCTAATCCAGTATCACCTTATGGCAGACATTCAGCATGGCTTCCGTCCTCAACACAGCACTACTTCAGCCCTCCTAGCCTTTACCAACACCATAAACCATAATCGCAAGAATAATTATATATCCTCCAGCCCTCTTCTTGGATCATTCCAAGGCATTCGATATGGTTGATCACCAACTTTTAATCCACACCCTGCAAACATTCTGTCTAGATACTAGAACCCTTTAATGGTTTCAATCCTACCTGAATGGTTGACAACAGGCTGTCCTCTGGCAGAACAAACTCTAATCTTCTACCTAATACCCTTGGAGTACCACAAGGTTCTATACTAGGGTCCTTGCTGTTCTCCATCTTCATTAACGACCTTTATACTGTCATCCCAAAAGTCAGCTGTATCCGATATGCTAATGACTCTACTCTGATTTGTTCGGCCACATCTCCAATAGAGTTATTGTCAGCTACCCAGACCACCTTTAATACAATAGAAAACTGGCTTTCTGAACGTCGTCTGATCCTAAATCCCAAAAAAACTAAAATGCTGTTATTTTCACCAACACGTAGGTCTACCGCTTTCACCTTTACCATAAATTCAAATAATGGCACAATAATCTCCCCTGACCCCTCTACAAAACTATTAGGTGTCATCATTGATAATAATCTAAAATTCGACCTACATGTTAACCAAACTACCAAAACCATCAATAAAAAACTAGGGTCACTTTACAGAATAAAAGCCTTCCTAACCCCTCCAGCTAAAATTGCCATAGCTCGCTCTCACCTTCTTTCAACCCCTCTGTATGCATCCCCTCTACTCTCGAATTTAAACAAGACTGTCCTTAACAAACTCTCAATTTGCTACAACCACATTGCCATGTTTGCCACTGGGCTGCCTTTTAGGACACATCATTGCATCAATCTAAATCAGCTTGGGTGGCTTGAACTACCCAGCCTAATCCAGTATAACCAACTGATTATGGCCTATAAAATCCTCTATAATCCAGACAATACTCCTGCACTTAAAAATATTATCACCCCCTATAACAATCCAAGACCGCTTCGATCCTCTAACAAACTACTAATTCAGACTAGCAAAATTTATAACACAGCCGGTGTCTCTCTCTTTGCAAACTCTGTAAGTAGACCCTGGAACTCTCTTCCAGCTGATATTACCTTACTTTCTACCTTAGGTCAATTTAAAACTAGACTCAAACAACATTTGGCACTTAACTGGCTATGTCAATGTATCAAGCCTGACTAACTCTCTCTAGAATGTGTAAAAATCTGCTAACCAGTTTACTGTGTAATTTAATTTAATCCTGACTTACACTCGGGATTAACTCTAACCTGTGGAACTTGTTTAACTTGCTTATTTATGTAATCTCTGTAAATAGTCTGTTTGTAATATGTAATGCTGGTATTATGTAATGCTGTACCTGCTAACCCTTGGAGCTTTTCTTCCCGGGCCTCCGCTGAAAATGGACATGCATCCAGTCGGAATATCCCGGTCAACAAATGTAAAATATATAAAATAATAAAAAAAAATATATATATATATATATATATATATATATATATATATATATATATATATATATATATATATATATATACATGAATTCACTTCTGAATCTTGAACTTCCGAAACATCGAATTTCATATGATCGATGTTTTGGAATCTCAACATTCCTAAATAAATCCAAAAGAAAAAAAAAACAACTTTCTCAAAGTTTCTGCAGGGGGGCAAGCCTCCCTGCACCCCCCACACTCCCACTACTTAAATATACCAACTTCGAGATTGCACTACAGGAAGGAAAAGAGAAATCTCCCATTCCGCTCTGTATGCAGATCTCTGTTTAGAATTTCGAAGTTCTAAAACTTCGATCATATAGTCTCGACCATATGAAATTCGAAGTTTTAGGAAGGGAACCCATATATATATATATATATATATATATATATATATATATATATATATATATATACACACACACACACACATATATTATATATATATATATATATATATATATACACACACACACACACATATATATATATATATATATATATATATGTGTGTGTGTGTGTATATATATATATATATATATATATATATATATATATATATATATACACACACATATATTCGTATCACTTCAACTAAAGACCACTTCACTGGCACCCATGCTGTAATGAAATCAAAAGGTGCTTCAACAAGTATTAGTTTAAGGGTGGGCACACTTATGCAACCAGCTTACTGTAAGTTTTTTATTTTTTATATTTTTTTCTCCTAACAGATTTGTTTGTTTTTCAATTGAATTGTACAGGTTATAGGTCACATTAAGGGTGGGAAAAGTTATGAAATGATTTATTGTGGTCTCATTTTTTTATATCACAAAAACCTGGCATTTTAACAGGGGTGTGTACACTTTTTATATCCACTGTACATGGGATATCAGTGACATAAAGGTGGCATCCCCAGCGTTTTGGGGACTTGATGAAATAAGACACCTAGGAATTTAGTTGGCAAGGTCACTAGAAGAAGCAAAAAGAATACCGTAAACAAAATGTTTGCTAAAATAAGGAAAGCATTGTAAAGTAGGATAGCATAGCATTAAGTCTTGATTGTGACCAAAAGATACAGATCTTTAATTGGCATCTCATCTCTCATTTACTATTCCTTGCATTTTGATTTACTTTCAACAGAGAAGGAAAACAGACACAAGTTCATAAAATTAATGAAAGATTTTTTTTGTGGGGTGCCAAACTTAGATTGGTCTGGGGGAAAGTTGAAGTAACAAAGAAGTTGGGAGGCTTATCTACCACTACTGGAGATGCTAATGTAAAGACTATCAAGCAACATGGAAGGATTTGATTCTAGATTTATTGATTCAACATCCTGGGTGGGATGTTGGCATAATGGTTAAGGTGCTTACCTTACAAGCACAAGGTGCAAGGTTTGATTCTCACAGGGGGTAACTGGCTAGGCTCAAAACAGCCCACAAGGGCAGTTAGCTTAGTACTAATCTAAAACCTATATTCTATGAATCTAAAAGGATCCAAAGACTGGTCATAAAGATATATTAGAACTGATGTGGGGTAACAGCAGGCAAAGACTTCAAACAATAATACTAAGAACCTTGAGTCAAGAAATGTAGAAAGTATTTTCTGACCTGACATTAAGGGATGGAAGTAATAGCTTCCATCTATAGGAACATCAAAAAACATAGATCAATAGTGTGGTAACTGGAAGGAATCTGTAACACCAATTAACCACTGGTCTCAACGGGTAGTAGCAATGAAAACTATCCAAGAACAGAGCACAAGGAACATATAATCTTCCAGACAGGAGGAGGATTCATTAAAATGATAATGATGAAAGGGAGTAAAATTAAGGAAGAGGACAGGCCACTGAAGGTTCAGTGTTTCTTATGGAAGGAAACAACAACATAGTTTTCCAACTCAGGCAAAAGCTGATGTTCATCAAAGATCCTATAATAGACAGGGAGAAAATACGGTGGGGGAGACTTCTGGGAAAGGAAATGACAAAGGCACATTGGATAAAAAATTTATACATGCCCCATATAGCAATAAAAGCCAAGAAATTCATAATTTTTGATGGAAGCGTCATAATTTTTTTACAATGCAGTAAAGTTATCCGGAATGTTCCCGGGAACATGTTCATTGGGAGTGTATGCATGGAGTTAAACAAGTATGAAGAAGACATAGAATGAATGTTGAAGATAATGGAGCAAGAGATTAGTTTAACAAAGGAAATTTTTTTTATAGGTACAGTAGAGCTGGGAGGAGTTTCATCAGTAACCGCTGTATATGCTAGTAATACTATAGTAGTTGTTCCTTACTTGTAATGTTTCCAAGCATTATACTTCAACAAGATAAAGACAACAAGGGTGAAAAGAAATAAATGTTAATATAATGGTGTGATCTTGGCCTGTGTGGATAGGTATGTAAATCTGCACAGATCATCATATTTATTGAATTAAAACAAAATATCTCCTCTTTTATAAAGAAATATATCTAATGTTCCTAGTTTAAGCTACAAACAGATTTTTAAGTAAAAATACATGAAAGAGAAATAATGATGAAATGAAAAATTGTAGTTCTTTCATAAATGTTAAAAGTAAATAACTTTTATTCTCACTGGCTCCTAGTAGACTTTTGATAGTAGGCAAACACCCTGCAGGTAGGTGCACAGCAAAACTGACTTTTGAAGAGATACTGGCAAACAGTCCAGTGAAAACAAAATAGTAAAGAAATAAATGAAGACTGCAACTGTGGGAAGAGAACCCTTAGAGAAAGTACAGTTGTGTTCACTTACAATAAATGTAGATGTTCGAGTGTATTCACTGTTGCAGTCATCACATTTGGGTTATCTGCTTGCAGTAGCCCTCAGTCGGCCTGATTATCAAAGTCTTGGGTCCTGCGTCAGTTGCTGTCTCATCTTCCATGATGCCAGGTAGTCAGGGGTATAAAGCATGCAGCTGACGCCATTACATCAGTTTTTCTTGCCCCAGATGTCAGGTGCCCCCCTAATGGGAAGCAATTAAATATATATACAAGGTTATACCTCCAACAAAAAAGCAAATACACCAAACAGCTTTTAAGCATAGTAAAAATGGATAGAGGTATAGCCAAAAGAAGTCAGGGGGCTGGTGGGAGGGTAACCACGACTACAACAGTGAGTACACTCGAACATCTACATTTATGGTAAGTGTACACAACTGTACTATGTTCTTTGTGTTTCACTGTTGCAGTCATCACATTTGGGTAGATTCCCAAAGCTAAGGTTGGGAGGATGAATTTAGATAGCATTAGGACCAGCTATAAGGCTCTGCAAGACTGCAATGGCAAAACCAGCTCTGGATTTAGAGAAAATTGGCAAATGGTAATGCTTGATAAAAGCATGTACAGAACTCCAGGTAGCAGCTTCTAGGATGTCCCTGGTAGGGACACCTCTGAGAAAGGCTGTAGAGGTAGATGCAGCCCTGGTTGAATGTGGTCTTATCCCCTGTGGGATAGGTTTTCCATGGTGCTTATAGCAGAAATTAATGCAATGGCCTATCCATTTAGAAATGGTTTGCTTTGAAATGGCCTTCGCCTCTGCCCCTGCAGCAAATGCCACCAGCAGCTGTTCAGATTTCCTGAGAGGTTTAGTTATGTCCCAGTAAAATCTAAGTTGTCTGTGCACATCTAAGGAGTGCAGTATCCGTTCCCCTTTGTTCCGTGGATTAGAAAAGAAGGTTGGCAAATGAATGGACTGAGCCACACTGGATACTATCTTGGGCACGAAGGAGGGACTGGTCCTGAGGGACACCCTGTCTGCATGAAAGATGATGAAAGGCTCCACTGCCATAAGAGCCTGTAATTCAGATGCCCTTCTTGCTGAAGTGATGGCTAAAAGAAAGGCTGTCTTCCAAGAAAGGAATTTCAACTCTGCATTTGCAGCTGGCTCAAAAGGAGGTAGAGTACGTTTTTCCAATACAAAGTTAAGGTCCCAGGGCTGGAGTAAGGGCTCTCCTGGGTGGACTTAAGTTTTTGGTCCCTCTGAGGAACTGTTTGAGCAGTGGATGAGACAAGAGGGGTGGCTCTGTGTTGTAATGAGCTGAAATGGCTGAGGCATGAATTTTGATGGAGGAAAAGGAAAGGCCCTTGTGAAGCATCTCAGTTAAGTATGGAAGAATCTGAGATAAATTGGGCACTGCTGTGCTCATCCCCTGAGTTTGGTTCCAGGAACAGAATCTTTTCCATTTTTCAGCATAAGATTTTCTAGTACTAGGCCTCCTTGCCTCCAGAATGATATCCAATACTTGTTTACTGAGGGATGGTAACGGAAAGATTAGGTAATTAGCCAGGTTGCCAGGTTCAGGGTTTGAAGCTGAGGGTGCAGAATCTGGCCCTTCTGCTGGGACAGCAGGGTAGGGGTCTGAGGCAGGTGCCATGGTGCCAGCAGTGACACACTGCACAAGAGGGGGTACCAGTATTGGCGTGGCCAGTCTGGTGCAATCAGTATCGTCCTTGGTTTGTCCTGTTTGATCTTTAGTAGTACCTTGGAGAGGAGAGGCAAAGGAGGAAAGGCATAAACTGATAGATTTTCCAGGTGAAGGATAGGGCATCCACTTTCCAAGCTTGTTTGTGGGGAGTCCTTGTGCAGAATTTGTCCAACTGGTAGTTCTCGGGGTAGGTAAACAGGTCTATCTCTGGGCTCCCCCATTTGTTTATCAACATGTTGAATGTCTTTGGTCCCAGTTTCCACTCTTGTGGGTCCATGAGATTTCTGTTTAGATTGTCTGCCAGTGTATTTAGCTTTCCAGGCAGGAATTGAGCCTGTAAGTGCACTTGGTATCTCAAGGCTGTGTTCCACAGAGCCATGGCTAGTCTCCAGTGGGATCCCCCCGCTTGTTTATGTACCATATAACAGTGGTATTGTCCGTCTTTACCATTAATTGTCCTGAAAGAATGTGGTCCATGAAGGCTGTCAGAGCATTCTGTACAGCTAACATTTCTTTTTGATTGATATGCAGGTGCATTTGACTTGGGTTCCATTTGCCCTGAATGCACCTCCCTGCCAAGTGAGCCCCCTCATGCATAGTCTGATGCATCTTTTTGTTAGGGTTTGGGCAGCAGGAGGTAGAGTGAATGGCAGCCCTTTGTTTTGGTGGCAAGCCTCTGCCCACCAAAGGAACTCTAACTGTAGGCAAGGTATAATAGGAATCATTGCTTCTAGATCCTGAGAATGTTGACACCATAGGCTTTTTAGATACCACTGTAGTTTCCTCATATGCAGTCTTGCATATGGAATTAGGAGAATGCAGTAGGCCATGAACCCCAAGGCTTGTAGTATTTGTCTTTCAGAAAGCAGGGTCTTTGTGGCCATTAGTTTGAAGTAAGCTGTCAAATTAACTTGTTTCTCTGGCGTGAGGAAAGCCATCTGTGAAGTTGTGTTCAAGCTTGCTCCCAGGAATACAATTTGCTGGCAAGGTACCAAATGTGATTTATTTTCGTTTATGGTGTACCCCAGAGAAGTTAGCACTTTTTGTACAAACGCCAGATGATGTAATAGTATGTCCTGGCTTTCTGCCTGAATTAGACAATCGTCCAGATATGGGTATATCTGAATATTTCTTTGCCTGCAAAATGCAATGACTGGAGCTAGGCACTTTGCTAATACCCTGGGCGCAGTAGATAAGCCAAAGGGCAGTGCAGAGAACTGATAGTGCATGAAGCCTGCTTTGAAACGTAGGTATCTTCTGCAAGATTCCCTGATTGGAATGTGCAAGTAAGCTTTCTTTAAATCCAGTGTTGCCAACCAGGCATCCTTGCCTAGCACAGGAAGCAACTGGTGAAGAGTTAGCATCTTGGATTTTGGGATCACCAAAAAAGTGTTTAGTATAGAGAGATCCAGGATATGACGCCAGAAGTTGTCTTTTCTGGGCACCAGAAAAAGTCTTGAGTAGAAACCTTGTCCACTTTCCTCTTCTGGAACAGTTTGAATAGCCCTTATACTTAAGAGAGAGAGAGAACTTGCTTTTGAGCCTCTGCCCACTGATTTAGGGGTAAATCTGGCCAACCGTTGGGGGTTGGTGAAGTGTGGAAGTGGAATCTGTATCCTTGGGAAACTATATTTAAAACCCATTTGTCCCGGGGAATGAGTTCCAAGTTTTTTGCCTGCAGAGCAATCTTTCCCCTAAAGGAGCAGTCAGTTGAGAAGGGCTCGGAAGTTTTAAAGTTAAGTCACTGAGACAGTTTACCATAAGGGGGAGTATTACTACTCCCTGCTTTGGAAGTGGGAGCCCCCCACTGCTTAGTCCTGTGTATACCTTGGGACTGAAGCCTGAGTGTTCTGCTGGTTCTGGGTTTGGACTGAGAAGGCCTGGAAGAGGCAGGAAAGGACCAGTTCTTAGAGGGCCAATGCCTACTAAATCTTGGGAGGCTATACTTGCAGGAAATCTTGAACAGTTTGCATAGATTTAGCTTTTTCCTCCATCTTTTTAAATACTTCTTATGCTTTGTTGCCAAACAGGCGGTCCTGGTTTAAGGGAGCATCCAGCAATTTAGCTTTAACATGATCTGGTAAAGATTGCTCCTTAAGCCAAGCATGCCTTCTAAGTACAGACCCAGTAACAGCAGCCCTGCAAGATGCCTCTAGTGAATCAAAACCACATTGCAAAGTATGTTTTCCAACTTTTTCAGCAGAATGCATTAAATCCTGTAAATCCTTATTTTAAGCACAGTCAGGAATCAACATCATTTTCTGTTTAAGCAAACCAGTAATATGCTGCTGATACTTTAACATATGAAACTGGCAGTTTAAGGCCCTAATGACCAAGGTTGCAGAAGTGTATACCTTCTTACCCCATCTATCCAGCACCCTGGAATGTCTATCAGAGGGGGTAGGATTTTTGACAGTAGTAGCCTTAATGCCCTTGGGTCCCGGAGAAATGGTCTCAGGATCCGCAGTAGGATTTTTAAAGAGGAACTTGTTAGAGTCGGGAACCCTGTAATATCTATCTGGTTTTCTGGGAGCAGGGGGTAAGGAGTCAGGGACCAAGCTAGACTCTGAAAAGGCATCATAAACAATGTCCAGTACAGGGGGGATAGCTAAAGGCCTATGGTGGGGTATGAGTAAGAAATCCCTAAGCCTCTTTTCAGAATCAGAGTAATCCTGACTTTCCCAGCGAAAATGCACCCTAAGAGTATGCAAGGTTTCACTAAAAGAGAAATCCTCTGGAGGGGAAGCAGAGGGAATTGAGTCCTCTGCATCAGAATCCTCATAGGTAGATAAGGGTAAATCCTGGTCATCAGTGGAAACAGAAATTTCAGAATCCTGATCAGAAGAATCATAAGCAAATTCAGTCCTAGGTCTCTTAGAGGGAGAAGGGTGACTTCCCCTGATTAAAGTAATAAGGTCTTTAGCCATTCTTATCATTTGTTTTTTAGGCACAGAGGCCTGCTTTGGTGTTCTAGGCATGAATCGAGTTTTAGGCCTTGAAGAAGAAGATGGCGTTGGTTTAAAATGCAAGTCAGAAGGCCTGAATACACCCTCAGAAGCCGGTGCCTGCACAGCGGCTCCGGACCCATCCAAGGTACAGACATCCACAGGTACCACAGTTGAAGCACCTCACGGCATACCAGACTCCGAATGGGTCTCAGTAAAGGCCTGCGAATCTGAAGTAGTGGGTATCAGGGGCTGCGAAAGTGCCTCACTGAGTACCAGCGAACTGACGTCTAGCTTAGAAGTGTCGTCGGCAGATTTGGAGCTAGGCGGCCTGTCTCTGTCTTTATCTTTGCTTTTTTTCGGAATGTCGGTAGTTGAGTGGCTCACTGAAGCCATATGTGGATAATTGAACCGAGTACCAAAATATTTAGAAACGTAAATATACCAACAACGAATAGTTTGTTGTTTAAATAAGGCATAAAACTGACAGCAAGGTATGTCGTGGTTAGGGCCTAGGCAAGGAATACAGTACAAATTAAAATCTTTATGAGGTATTTGCTTTCCACAAGAAATACAGCTACTGACTTTTACTGACATCGGTTTAGAACAAGAAAATGTTTCCCCAACGGGGTACTTAGCTTTAGTTGAAGAGTTTGGTTCTGAAATTCGAAAACGAAAATTTTAGGAGTTGGCCGACTGGCACTTGTGAACTGCTTCTGCTTCTGGCACCGCACGGCAAGAAAGACTAATGTAATGGCGTTGGCTGCATGCTTTATACCCCTGACTACCTGACGTCATGGAAGATGAGACAGCAACCGACGCAGGACCCAAGACTTTGACATTCAGACCGACTGAGAGTTACTGCAAGCAGATAACCCAAATTTGATGACTGTAACAGTGAAACACGAAGAACATCACCAACTGCCTCCCCATTGGCCTTGGTATTTTAGTGCACTAAACATAACAGTTCACAACTTAGTTTATTTAAGGATTGTCATTATACTTATTCTTTAAGGCTAAACGTAATTTTCTACTGAAATCATGCCAATG
Organism: Protopterus annectens; assembly: GCF_019279795.1. Classification (NCBI taxonomy): domain Eukaryota; kingdom Metazoa; phylum Chordata; order Ceratodontiformes; family Protopteridae; genus Protopterus; species Protopterus annectens. The sequence goes on from NC_056729.1 coordinate 770,660,374, forward strand.
TTTTTCACATATAAGAGAGGAATACAGGTAAGATACGAGCAGGTAGCAATCTGTAAAGGAGAACACAGGATTAACCTTAACTTTAGAACTGGTAATAGCTGTGGGAACAATGAACATAGCTAGTACTCCTATCTGGAGAGAGAGAGAGAGAGAGACTTCCTTTTTAGAAAGTGTACATTATTTTATATGCTTGATGTGACTGAAGGGGGGATTTTTTGAAAACGTATGTAGCTAGTTGTTTCTGGACTGTTTTTTATTAAAGCAAAAAAAAAAACCTAGGAAAATGTAACATTTTCAAACAGAGAAAAAGGAAGGAATTACATAGAAGATCAGCCTCCCAGTCATTACTGTGTAGATGTATGCTGCAAGAAGGAAACAAAAACATCAAACATTCAGCAGAATATCACAGACAAAGGACAACGGCAGCAACAGTACTGAATGTTGTTGTAATAAGCAGTTAATGGGCTAAGAATAGGATTAAGTTAGCATGATTTGCATTGCACCTAAAACTGTCCTGTCTTCCTCGACCTGTGGGTTTCGGATCTGACCTCAGATCTGACTAGGACATTTACAAAAGCTTAGGCTCAGAAGCTCAAGCTCTTCCTCTACCCATAATGCCTCACCCCCCCCCCCCCCCGGTTACCTCAGATTGAGTTTGCTGCTACCATGTTTACTAATAATATCATAAATGCAATATACATCAATACTGACAGTTACCGATACAGAAATAGAGAAAGAACAGGAGGTCAACAAGGAACAGAGATTCCTATAAACTATAGGGTCCTATAAACATATCTGTCAGTTTCACAAAAGGCCAGGGGAAAAGAGGGAGGGAAGGTCGAGGAAGAATGAAAAAGACAACACAGATGGACCACTATGGTAGCTTCATAACATCTTTATCTGATGCTGTCATTTTCATTCTTCCACGACCTGTGGGACAGAGTCCCCAGCTACAACAACCTTGGGTAGTCTTCATGGAAGGATATTCCGGAGCACTGCAGAACCAAAAGCAGCTCTACTTCTGGACACAATGTCCAGTTTGTAGTGGGAAATGAAGGTGTGGGAATTAGAGCACGAAGTAGCTGAACAAATCTCATCAATTGAAACTTTGTCCCAAAAGTCTTGGGAAGATGCCATAGATCTAGTAGAATGAGTTGGGCTCAGTGAGGTAGAGGAATACCTTTGGATTTATAAACAAAATGCAATCCTTTAACCATCTAGCTAAGGTGGTCTTGGCAACTGGTTTACCCTTTTTTGCATCTGAAAAATATAAGAAAAGCTGGTCAGATTTCCTGAAAGATTTAGTTCTGTCCATATAAAAAAAAATGCAACTGTCTGTGAACATCCAGCAGATGGAGAGTATATTCTCCCTTATTTTGGAAATGAGGAAAAACTACTGGTAAGTTAATAGATCGGTTTATACTGTTCTCAGTTGCAACTCTGGAAAGAAAGGATGGGCTAGTACGGAATGTCACTCTTGTTGTTGTTGTGTCTTTCGGCTTTTTCCGGTTAGGGTTCGCCACAGCTGTCCTTGTGAAAAATTAAGTAAGGGTATTTACAGAACAGAGCTTGCAATTCAGGCACTCTTCTTGCAGAAGTGATAGCCACCAGAAAAAGAAGTCTTCCATGATAAGAATTTCAAATCTACTTTGGCGGAAGGTTCAAAGAGGGGAGGAACTAGAGCCTGCAAAATCACAGTCAGATACCAAGGTGGTGTTAGATCTTTGACAAGAGGGTGACGAAGAACAGTCCCTCTAAGAAAAGCTTTGCACAACTTTGATGAGGACAAAGATGATGCATCTTCTCTGATATGAAAATTCAAAGTGGCTGCCAATTGTACTTTTACAGTGGAATGACTGGACCCCTCATAGAAAATATGAGAAAGAAACTGCTGGAACAGGAGCGGTAAAAGGATCTAATTTCTGCTGTTTAGCCCAAACAGAAAACCTTTTCCATTTGCTTTTGTAAATTCTTCTAGTCGAAGATTTGTGGGAGGAGATCAGAATATTATGGATTTGGGATGAAAGCCTGGCAGATCTAGGCATCACTGGAATTGGAGAAACCATGCTGTTAGTTTCAGACCTGGGAGATCAGGATAAATTTGCCCCGATGGATGAGATAGTAGATCTGGATGAGGTTCGAATCCAAGGAGGTCATATCAGATGAAACCAAAGAAAGGTGAACCAGATTTGCTGAGGCCAACAGGGGGCAATGAGGATCACTTTGCTCTTCAATCTGAAAGCTTTCTGAAGAAACTTGAGGATTAAAGGAAGAGGAGGAAATTCGGGAGGCCAAGCATGGACCAGAGCATCTTTGGGTGACTGTCCCTGACCAGGGATCAAGGCAAAGAACCTGCTACACTTGTTGCTGTGGGGAAAAATGAAGAGACTGCAGCAAGGTTGACCCCATTTGTGGAAGCTCATGTTCGCCACTGAATGATTCAGAGACCACTCATGAGTTATCAATGAAACTCTGCTGAACCTGTCCATTATAATGCTGCTCTCCTCTGGAATGTGCATTACAATCAGAAAGTGGCTGGTAGAGATCGCACACTGGCACACTCTCATTGCTTCTTGACATAGGGGTTAGGATCTGGTTCCCCCTTGTTTGCTGATGTACCAAACTACCAACATATTATCTATTTGTATCGCAACAGTCTCTGGAGGAAGGAAGCTGTGAAATGCCTGCACAACTAAAAGGACCGGTTTCACCTCCAGGATGTTGATATGCAGGTTGGTCTCCTGTGATGTCCACATGACTTGGACCATCCAACCTATGAAATGTCCCCTACCCCACCACACCTGGGAGGCATCCATGGTCAAAATGGCATTTTGGAGAATAAGAACAAAGGAGAGTCTCTGAAGAACCTCCAGAGCATGAAGCCACCAAAGGAGAGAATCCTTGGACACTCTTGATAATTTGATTGGATAGCTGAGGGGCTGCTGAAGAAATGACCACTGAATTGCTAAGGTCCATTGCAGAATTCTAATGTGTAGGCATGCTGTTGGTAACAGAGTTATGGTTGCTGCCATGGAACCCAGGGCCCTGAGTAGTAGTTTGGCTGGAGGAACTGGGATTGCCAAAATCTGTCTGACATGTAATTTTAAGTTTGAAATCCTGTCCGGAGTAAGGAAGGCCAAGGTCTTGGTTCTATCCAAACGAATCACTATGAAATCTAGGATCTGAACTGCTTGAAGCTCGGACTTTTGTTTGTCAATTGTTATGTCCAAGGTAGGGGCTAGCTTTAACAGGTAGCCCCTGTCTTGGGTGAGTACATGCCTTCCCCTTCCTCGATCGGTATCTTTGGTGACTGATTCTTCTGGGGAATCCAGGTGCCTCCTTTTGCACCTTCTCTTCTAGGGGAATCTCCTCAGTGGGGTGTTCCAGGGAAATGTCAGAAGAGAGCTGGGGTTCCAAAGGTGGAAGTACTTGTAGGATTTTCTGGAGCAGCTGTCTCGAGGGGGCAATGATAAGGTCTCTCACAGTCTCCAACGGGGGAGAGAAGTGGATCTAAAGGGTGGGAGCCAAGGATCTCCTGCGCATGGAGAATACCCTCTCCACCACCTTGAAAGCAGAATGCACCAGAAAAGCTGTAGACCTGCCTTCCGGAGCCAAAATTACCGGGAGAGAGGATCCCCAAACTCCCCCAGTCCTCTGCTCTGAGAAGGAAGCTGGAGCTGAACTGTCCAAAACTCCAATGCTCTGAGGGGAAGCAACGAGTCTGAAAATTTGGAGTCGAGGTCAAACCCTCAGAGCTGACATCAAGGCTTTAGCTCCAAGAGTTGCTCTGTTCCAACACAGTTGGAACTGAGCAAGTCAGGGAAAGTGCCGGGGTTGAAGTGAAATCCACTATCAACTCAGACATCTCGGCTCTCTGGGCCTTCGAATCAGAAGGCTTTGAAGCAGCAGGTCGGATTGGAGAAGGAGCTAAAGGTCTAAAGGATGACTGTCTAGCCATAGGCCCTGTAGGGGATGGGGCTGGTAAGACCCCATCTGGATCTTTGTCTGAAGGAACTGTCTCATCAATCTGTCCTCCTCCAATTCCGAAAGACTGTGGGTAGACCTGACAGAAGATGCTCTGGAAGATAGCTTGGATGTGATCCTAGGAGACCTCTCTATAAGAGGTGAACCTGCAGTAGGAGGGAGCTCCGAAGGCAAAGGACCTCAGGGCAGAGGACAGGATTGTATGGACTTATTTGGATCTGAAGTCCTGGGATTGGACGCCTTAGGAGGCTTGGCTGGAGGCTCATGAGAAGACAAGGAAGCAGACTTCCCTGGGGAATGTTTTCTGTGTTCCCTGCCTTCTTGGTGCTTTTTGTAAGGGGGTTGAGCCCCTAAAGAAGAATCATCTCCCAAAAAGGCCAAAGGAGGTAAAATGCTCTTCAAAATAAGCTTGTTCCTTCTGTCACCCAGTATTTTTTGATGGAAGCCTTCACAGATGGTAAAGGAGGCTTCGAGATGAGCAGGACTGATACAATATACGCACTCCCTATGGGCATCAGATAAGGGAATCTTGTGCCCACAGGAAGTGCATTTTTTGAAACCTACAGATTTCCCAAACATCTCAAAAAACTTTAGAGAGGAAAGGAGGAAAGGAAGAGAAAAGACAACAATTCCTGCAAAGAGCATATCAGTGGCCACAACAAGATAAGCTAAACTAACTAGCACTTTTTTTCTAATAACACAGAGTCAGAGTTTAGGGTACAGAAAAGAGTAAGGGAGGCTACACTAAAAAAAAGGAAAAATCCACTTGGCTTACAGCTAAAGACAAAACTTTTTCTCTCTCACCAGAGAGTGAGACGACAGACCACAATGCTTCTCCTAAGAGTGGCAAACGAGATCTGAGGTAACTAGGGAGGAGTGAGGCATTATGGGTAGCAGCTCAAACTTCAGAGCCTAAGCTTTAGTGAGTGGCCAAGTCAGATATGAGGTCAGATCCAAAACTTACAGGCTGAAGAAGAATGGAAATAACACCATCAGATGTGATAAAATGGTGTTTTCCTACTCTGCTGTAAAGACAGGAATTTAAGGAAATGGTAAGCAGTATAATTTAAGCTGTATTAGAGAGGACTGGAATTACCTCAGCAGGGATAGCTAGTGAATAGGATAAAATGAACTCTGACTAGGTCTAGAGGTACCCATTTTCAGTGGATGTCTGGGAAGTAAAGCTTTGGTGTTACTACAGAAACATAATAATAGATAAACATTTCAGCATTTGTGTTTGACTGGTAGTACATACTACAAAAATTTACATAAAAGAAACATCATTCAGCAACAGATTACAAATCAGTAGACCTGGCAGACTAAGAATGGAAGTTACGTAGGTACAAGAGTAAGTGAGGAAAGTCGTGTTAGGAGAAGGGTGCGTACAGCAAAGACTGAGGTAGGAAAGGGGAAGAAAAAATTTGGAAGAGTAATGGGGAAAGGTAGAATGAGGAGTAGTAGGGAGAGGCCGCAAAGGGTAACAGAATGGGGAGAAGGTAAGAATGACTAGTGAAAATGGGAAGATAAGAATGAGTAGAAACAGAAGTGGGTGTAAGAGAGGTTCTAGTTTCAGTGTGGATTTCAGCAGGAGCAGTTTTTATAAGTTGTGTATAAAGTTTAGGAGATTTGGGTTAGCTCTGATTAGTATAGGTATAGAGTTCCAAGTTTTAGCAACAAAATAAGAATACAGACATTTGTCCAGCTGATTTATTAGGTTTGTGTATGGAGAAGAACTGTTTATCTTCAGATCTCAGAGATCATTTAGATAGGCAGTTGTGGAATATGAAGTTAATGGCTGGGTAGGCATCAGGTTTATGTACGATTTTATGGGCAGTTATAAGTTGCAGGTAGCTGAAGTGTTGTGGGATTTCAAGACAGTTAAAAGAGTAGAGCTATGCAGTGATGAGTATAATGTTTTGCGTGAGATGCAAATTTTGTTATTTTACTGGAACACATTTATATTTTTATTTTTAGTGAGGCTTGTATAGTGGATAAGGATAGGGGCTCCATACAGAAGTGAAGGTAACAGGTAGGTGATTGCAAGGGTTGTTTGGTGGATGTCTGTAGGAATTGTTTATGCCTGTATAGAATCCCAAGCTTCTGACATGCTTTTTTTTGATACTATTATAGATATGAAGGTCAAATTTAAAGTTTTCAGCTACCATCACACATAACAGTTTAGTATAATGAACTACTTCAACTACTGTGTTATTTTGTAAAATAACTGTAAAACTTGTTTTGTTTACAGCAGAACCTTGGGTGGTGAAAAAGAGAAGCTTAGTTTTATTGTGATTAAGTACCAATTAGGCATTACTATACTAGACCTCAACACAAGAGCATGCTTATTGAGTAAGTTTGTGTAGGTGTGGCTGACTATTAGAGGACCAGGTAATAGCTGAATCATCTGCATACTGAATTAGGGAGCCATGACAACGGGAGTATGAAGGTTATTGATAAATACTTTGAAAATGAGGGGTCCAAGAATTGAACTTTGGGGAACCCCAGTGACATTACGTACATAAGGAGAGAGGGAATTTGCCATTTTACTGATTGCTGTCTATCTGACAGCCAGCTAATAAACCACTGGAGATATGAGGATGAAATGCCAACAGTAGACAGCTGCTCTAGCAGTTTGGGATGGGAGATAATATCAAAATTGTTTTGAGAGTTCAATAAATAACGAAGAGACATGTTTATTAGAGTCCCTTGTGCTGTTTATAAGGCAGCTGTTGCACTGTGGTCTAGCCTAAATCCACACTGAGTAGGGGTTAGCAGTTTACTGTGGAAGAGGAAACTTGAGAAATTGTTTATGTATGTATTTTTCGAGATGTTTAGAGATAGGGGGACAGGACAGCAATGGAACAACAGTAGGATATTTAAGTAGTGTTGCCTCCTTTGTGCACGGGGATGATGAAAGACTTTTTCCAAATACTTAGGACATGGGCTTCAGTGATGGATTTATTTATGAGAATGCTAACAGGGCAGGCTATAGCTTCTACAGATATTTTTAGATATTCAGCTTGAAGGTTATCTGCTGAGGTAAAGCATGATTTGAGCTTATGAAGAAGTTTTTTATTACATTACTGAGGATAGGCTGAAGTAAAAAAGTAGGAGTTATAAAGGATGTATTTGACGTGCTGGAAAAAGGAGCAGATTGAGAGAACTTGGTAGGATTCTGTAGAGATAGTACACAGGATTTTAAGGAGGCTGAAAACCATGAATTCAAGTGGTGAGGTTCGATATACTTTCAATGAAATACGTACTGAAGCTGACTGCCCTTTGGTAAGGTGATTTGTCAGGACATGGAGTAGGGCTATTTTTGGTTCCAGGATTAAGTAATGAGGAAATGGAGGACCAGAATTTTGGGGAGTTATATTTACTGTTTGTTTATAGTTAAGTATAAAAGTCTTTTTTTTATCTTTGGCTACTTCCTTTTTTACTTTGTTATGAAGTTGCCTGAACTTTTGTAGGAATATATTAGTTTTATTTTTTAGCCATTGCCTCCATGCTTTATCCCTGTCAGACACAAGTTTTTGGTTAGATTTGATAGCCATGGTTAGCTTTGATTCTTTTTGTATGAAGAGGTTAATGGCTTCATCTAGGGGGTAATGTTTTAGGATGAACCAGTTCAATTTCTTTAAAGGTTCAATGAAAGCTTGTTGGTTAAAACTTGACAGGTTCCTGCTATTTCTGTACTGATGTTCCTTAAGTGGGTTGGAGACTGGACTGTGGATGTATGCTGTTAGTTGATCACTTAAGGTGTCAAGAAGTGTACCAGCATTAATAATTTTAGTAGGATTAGTGATCAAAATCCACTTGTACAGTCTTGGTTATTGAATAAATGTATATATGTAAATGAACTAGAGTTTAAGTCAATTAACTATGTCATGTGCACCAATGAACTTCTTCCATTGTATATTTAAATGCTTTGTTTTTAATGGCAGTTGTTGAAGTTTTGAAAAAGCCATTTGGTGAAAGCGCTTAACTCTAGCTAGCTATTAAAGTTCTCGTTTGGATTATACTTTTGTGCGATTCTTTTTGGGTTGAAGAACCAGCTACACTTGCTTTACTTTGCAGCATACTACTTTTATGAGCTGAAAAAGCTGTTTTACTTTGGAAATAGAGGTTTGCTGTTTTTGTTTTTGTTATTTTACATTGGGAACTGGATTTTTTACTGCAAAGCCATTTCGCTCCTTTTTGTGGTTAATTTAGTCTTGGTTATTATTTTTATTGTAACTAGTAAGTGTACTAAGGAGCTGTGTTATTCCATAGAGATTTATGCAAGAAGTAGGGAAGGTAGTTGAAAAAAATTGCCGTTGATATTAACATTCCCTAAGATGACTGTTTCATTAGTGGTTGTGTTAGAGTTCCATGAAAGGAAAACTAAGAAAGGACATTATTACATAGGTGTTTAGTTTTAGATAACCAAATGGACTTTAAAAACATAGTGGAAATTAGACAGAGATATGGGAAAGATGCGACAAAAATTATTTAGAGGGTTGACAAAAGTTAAATTGTCACACTTTCAACAGCAAATGCAAATAACCAACCCTTAATGACGGGAGTAATCTCCTTACTATACATCATATCAAATTCTGCAATGTTTGATGTAAAAAGTGTGCTAGCTTTGCAATTAATTTTGTTAATAAGTATTACCCTTTAAAAATTTTCTGGTAGGTGAAAACTCCTGACATGATAACAAGAAAGACTGAACCCAGAATGTTATACTACCTACTTTAGTGTATAAGTTATATTCTTTCATGTTGAGTGCAAGAACAAGAAAGTCTTATGTCCAAGTAAAGCAATGTCAGTTGTGTCTCACAGGTAGGGTTGCCACCTTTTGGTGTGGCTAAAACTGGAGAAGGGCCACACCCTCGCATCACCTGTAACCCCACCCATTTCCACCCCTCTACCGTCCACGTTTCACCCACATTGTGACATCTTTATAACATCAACTGATGGGGAAAGCCTTCTTTTTCTGTTCCTGATGCTTGCTTTCTGCCAATTTACTATGCATTTCTGTAAAAAAGCATACTAAATCTGCCAATTTAATAAACTCCAATAGTCTGTTTCTTTTTTTGAAACATAACACCGGAGTTTGTACAGTGTTTTCTGGACTACCGGACAATCAGTTTGATTTCCAGATAGTCTGAACAAAAAAAAAAAGGAGACGTGGCAACCCTACTCACAGGTGGAACACTCTACTCTACTGAAAACCAATACGTGTGATGATCCATTAGTGAAACCATAATGTAGGTAAGCAGCTGTTTCTGCAAAGAAAAATGGCATCTTTGATTAACTCTAAGGTTTTGCTTATGTAAAAAATTGCCGCTACTTAAGTTTACATCATTTTGTTGTTGATATGGAAGAACCGAGTCCACACTAAAGCTAAAACATCAAAATATGTCATGATCTATTTGTTTTGTTTTTAAACCATTTGCAACTTTAACATTAGGAGTGCATCCAGAAAATAAATGAACTATAAAGCAGAGATGTATGGAAGTATGACAATATACATTAAAGTAAAGCAGAAGGAAGAGATTCTTGCACAAGGGCAGGAGTAAATGCAGAATGCTAAAGGAAAATAAGGGAGAATTTGGGCAATAAGAATGAGTTTAGAAACACTGCTGTTATGCAACAAATTCTGATAGCAACTGCAGACCACAAAAACTTTTTAGCACAATGATTTATGCAACAGACTAGCCAAACTTAAGGACCCTATTTCCAGGAAGATAGCTAAAGGTCACATCCTGCAGTGGTGGTGCTGCGGTAGCATTGTCGCCTCACAGTTAGACATTGCCCGTTCGATTTTCAGTTAGAGCGTCTTCTGTGTGGCGACATGCATGAATGGGCGTTCCTTCGGTGAAGGTTGTGCATTAGGCCCGGCAAGGTAAAAATCTACTGCCAATCATTAGCGGACCGGAGTTCCGCTGTGGCGACCCCTAACCGGGAAAAGCTGAAAGACCCAAATAGCTAAAGGTCACAAGGAGATACTAGAAATTTTATGAAAATTTAAGCAGTAAAGTTGGGAAATTAAGAAAATGCATAATGGAAATATTTGCAGAAGACATAGTTATGCAATGGTAGAAGTAGATAAGACTCAAAAATTAAAAGCAAAGATGGGAAGAGATTAAATTAAAAAAAATTGTGATGTACAATAAATCAACAGGGAAGGTCTCTGGAGCAGACAGTACTTCTGCAGAAATCTGGATTTCAGGAGGGAAGAGAGTGATAAAGACCTGGAAGACATTTTGTGACAATATCTTAAGGGGATACCAATATCTTGGACTAAACGGAATGGGCTAGGATCTGAAAAGCCCAGTTAACTGGAGAACCACTAAAATCATCATGGACATAGAGGAAAATAATTATCAGGGACTATCATGCAATAATAAAGACATTATTGCCTAGAACTAGTGTTACCTCATAGATGCAAGCTTTAAAGTTTAACAGCTAGATGTTCTCTGAAACAGAACAGATCAGTAAGAATACATTTAAGTATCTTAAAGCGTATTCACTTATGATTAGATTCAGAGGGCCAACATAATAAGAACAAAATAACAGACATATTGCATTTCACAAATTCAAAGGATCTTTACCTACTGTTTTAAGAAAATGGGCCCAACAACTCTGAAAGTTTTGTTATGCTATCAGAAAGGCTGTGTATAATACTGAGTAATCTACACATGCAACAAAAGCCTGTATTAAATGGTGACAACAAACATAAACATCTGCATGCATAGCACTGTTAAGTTTGTAAAACAAGATGACATAGCTAGATTTTGTACAAATCATAATAGAACATGTACACTTAGGGAAACTAAAACTTCTGAAAAAAGCATGTTACTACTAATGTCATGCCTATAAACATGATAAATTATCTGGCATGATAGTTGAGACCTGCATTGCGTTAGTGTTGTAAAGGGAGACATGCAAGATGGGAAAAATGTTTACTGTATGCATACTGTTTTCTCATTTTGGAATCCATCTTCATTTAAAATGGATGCTGACAGTCTGGGCGTGTCTTTAGTTTTCTTTACCTGATAACACAGATTCTGCCAATGTAGAAAGGTTCAACATAGAAGATGGGAACTTGTGCTCAATATGGAAAGGCTCAGATGCATATTCTTAGTAAGCAAAATAATATAAAGGTGTTTAGTTTTAATTGGTCAGTGGCTATAGTTTAATAGATACAAAATATTCTGCTTAGAAGTATTACCAATATAAAATAACTAAGTTTCCTGTGTTCAGGAGACAAGACCTTGATTACATAGTCTCCCCATACATGTGTTCTTTGCAAAAAAGGAGATTATCTTACTTTGCTGAACTGTGTTGTCTGAAATTGTTTTCTAATTATAAGACTGTCCTAATGCAAAATTAAGTACAATATCTTACTTAATAGCAGGCAGAAGAAAGGAAGGAATATCAAACTCAGGCTATGTGGACACACTTTTAAACAGACAATATGAAGGTCAAAAGGAAACCCTTATTAGCAACAGAGTAGTAGTAGTAGCAGTAATAATAGTAGTAGCAGTACCAGTAATAATAGTAGTAGCAGTACCAGTAATAATAGTAGTAGCAGTACCAGTAATAATAGTAGTAGCAGTACCAGTAATAATAGTAGTAGCAGTACCAGTAATAATAGTAGTAGCAGTACCAGTAATAATAGTAGAAGCAGTACCAGTAATAATAGTAGTAGCAGTAATAGTAGCAGTAATATGCATTCATGCTGATAAGAAACTGAATCTCAAGCTCATGAAATGCACAGTGACCATCAAGGTAATAAGAGGATCACATGTGGGTATTTGGGTAGATCTAAGACATGAATATAAATAAAGTACAGTTATGTAAAATCTCACCATAACAGTAGATGTCCTTCTCTTCACTGTTGCAGTATTCTTCACCTCAGGGATCTCTTTCCAAGAATAGCCCAACACTCGGCTGGTATACCAAAGCCTTTAGATCTTGCAAGTGCAATACGTCATACATATGCTCCCCAGTCAGGTCGTACAGCATAAAGGTGATGTACGAACACAGTTACCCAGAAAAGAATTGCCCAAAAAGAAAACAATCTCTATAGGACAAAGGAGGCTATGCACACCCAGAAAGAGAAAATGCAGATGGAAAAGGTAGACTTTTGGCCAGGAGGGAAAATAAACAAAACCCAAAAGAAAAAATGTGTGGGGGGCATACTGCAAAGACATCTACTATTATGGTAAAATTTTGCACAACTGTACTATGTCCTAGTATCACTACTGCAATATTCTTCACCTTAGGAAAAATACAAAAGCTTTCCCTAACGTGGAAAGTTGGGAAGAGCCCTCAACAAGCCCATGCAGAATGGCTTTAGCAAAACCTGCTCTGGCCCTTGAAACCATATCCAATTTATAAAGCTTAGTACAGGTATGCAATGAAGACAAAGTATCAGCTTCCAGGATGGAAGTAGCATCTAGTCCCTTGAAGAAAGTACCAGAAGAGGTAAAAGCCCTAGTGGAGTGAGCTTTGACTGAAGTAGACAGACACTTGGCATGAAAAAAATAACAAAAATAAATGGCCTGAAACATCCAGGAGGAGATGGTTTGCTTATAAATAAGCAAACCCAATGCCCTAGGATGAAATGAAACAGAGCTGGTCAGACTTATGAATGGCCTTAGTTTTATCCAAATAATACCTGAGCTGACTGTGCAAATCCAAGGTATGAAGGACCCTCTCACTAGCAAATCGAGGAGAAGGAAAGAAGGAAGTGAACTGTACTGCCTTATCTGGAGACAGATTAACAACAACATTGGGTACAAAAGAGGATTAGTATGACAGGACACCCTGTCCTTGTGAAAAACTAAAAAAGCAGGGATGGCCATAATGGCCAGAAGCTCAGAAACCGCCAAGCAGAAGAGCAAGCAAGCAATAAGAAGACCTCCAGGTACAATGTTGCAGAGAAGCTGAGCCTCTGTCAATTTTTCTAAAACAAAATTAAGGTCCCAAGGAGGAGGAATGGGTAATCCTTGGAGCCCTAAGACGCAGGATGTTTGGTCGTGGGAAGCACCCAGACAAAAGAGACACTGTTAGTGACAATGCTCATGGGAATCTGCCTCTCACAGTGACATTTTTCCTTCTTGGATGACATGAACTCTAGGTAACCAAAAGAAAACAAGACCAAGAGAAAAAGAAAAAAGACCCCAATGAAGCACTTATCTGAAGGCTAGGTATTCCGCACAGTAAATGGGCATTCAGACTGCATACTAAAAAAAGTAAAAGCATCACTACATTTAGTACTGATTTGGCAAAGAAAATTATAACTACAAAATAAAAACCAAAGACAAACTATCAGTAAGAGATGTCAAAATGATTAAAGAGATTAAAAATATGGAACTACGAACTATTATGAAATCAGAAACACAACTTTGTTTTAAGAAAATTGACTATATCAGATTCAGTATTGGATTTTGAGCTTAAAAAGGACATTGCCACAGAACAAAGTATCGAAGGTCTATATCTATTTAACAGACTTCAATACAATGTGAGAAGTCTCTACGCCAGTTACGACTTATAGTACAGTATAAATAAAATATAGTCGCTAATTAATTCCTGATCTCAAATTAGACTGTAAATAATGTTTATGTTTAACTGTTTTTGTTTAATAAGCAATGTTAAATCAAACATGGAATTAAGAACTGGGGACTTCCAAGATGGCTGCACATTGAGTAACAGCTTGACTCTAGCTCTCCCAGTGTGAAAACAGAAACTCAACAGAGGAAGCCAGTAGACTTTTGTGTTTATGGGTAAATTTCAGTAACTGGCTAGTAAGTGTACTGCCTGGATGCCAGAAAAAAAAAAGAAATACAGAGCACCTGGAAAAAATAGCTACAAAAACTGTTCAGCAAAACCAATGCAACCTCCAGGCATGACTTCCAGTAACCTACAGGAAGATACAAGACAACTGCATACAAACAACAAAAGGCTGGGAAAAAAGGAAGAAGCTTTAAACAGATATTAAGATGAGGTGGTAAAGCTGCAAAAATCAGAGGCTGATATGAAGAAAAGGCTGGCTGAATATAAGACTGCTCAAGAAGAGAGGTTTCAAAAAATAATAGAATTAGAGGTCAGAGCACATAGGGAAAACCTGACATTTTCAGCTATACCAAAGAAACTGGAAGGAACAGACTGCATTAATTTTATGAAAGCACAAAAGCAACTGGACTGGTATTCCACAGCAGGAGTTGTTAGTTGAAAGGGCACATTGTGTGTATGCTCCAAACCTGGCTATGACAAAGCAACCTAAACCTTTGATAGTAAAGATGCAATCCTACCAACAGGAGTTAATTCGGATAAAACTGTGGCAGAAGGACAAAATACTAAAAGTGGGAGACAAAAGAGTGTTTGTGGAGAATGATTACACATTGTACATCAGGCAGAAGAGGAGTATATTCACTCCACTATTCAGAGAATGTCGAGATGCAGGTGTTGAGATTCAAACTGCTGTACCCAGCTGTCTTCAAGGCATTATTCCCTGGAGGGACAAAATCAGTTATTGATGAAATACATGCTAAGGAGGAAATACAAAAGTTTGTCCAACAAAACGGAAACTGTGAAACAGAAGGAGATTCTGCTTCTTGTCCTTCTGGTAATTAAGACCAGAGAGAGACTTGTACCTTTGAAACCTTTTCTACCGTTTCAACAGAAAATGTTGGAAAGAAGGAAGGGAGCATGAGAGTTGACTAGAAGAATCAAGAGTACATTGGAAAAGAAGAAGAGACAGAATTTGAGAGATGGAAATGAACAGTGATAAAACCAGTAACAATGTGGGATTACAATGGAATAATTGTATTTGTGAAATATGACAGAACAAGAAAATCTAGAAATACTGGACTTTTTCAGAATCTGTTGGACTTGTGGGGGACTCTAAAGTATATACCCTAATTCATGTCATTAATGTTTGTAAAATACTTTGGGAAGGAGAAGAGAGGGGAGAAAGTAAACTTTAACTCATTAACCCCGAGTACCTTCTCATGGCGCCTGTGTGCTTAACACCGAAAGGCAAGCCATGAGAAGATACAGGTTATTTCAAGCTGTTAATCCCTGGAGTGCCTTCCTCAAGCGAGAAACCTGTAGTTCACATTTATAGTTGAGTTTGAATGTAAAATACACTGGAAATTGGCATAACTGAACATGTAAATTACATTATATAGTTATTGGCTTATTCAGTGTGTTTTTACATTAAGTTCACATACATTAAAAGTTTCTTTAATACAAATCCCATGTAAAAGGTGCTTGATAAAAGGCAAGTGGTGGCAGCCAATCGGATTCTTGCAATCCGAGCCACCACTTGCATGCACTAACCCACCCATAACCTAATTTCTTTTTGTTATATCAAAATAGAGGGTTTATTGGCTTTCTAAGTTTGTAGAAGATGGCCAAGCAGCCAGTGGTTTGGAGCCTCATTCCGCTTCAGTAAAGATTGCTGTAAAGCCGTAAGTAAAGGGGTGTAAGAAAACTGTAGTCTTTTTCTGGAAAACATAATTTGTTTCCTGGGCTGTTTTCTTGATGAATAGGAACAGAAGGCAGCATCCCACATGTTTGTTTCTTTAATTGAAATGGGAGAGTGCAGGCAGGTTTGCTACATTCTTTGTGTACTTTTACTCATCTGTAAATGCATAATGCCCTGGGCTGAAACTTAGTTTTTTCTTTTTTTTTTAGGGGAATTTTTAAATATATTAGTTTTATTTTTAGCCATTGCCTCCATGCTTTATCCCTGTCAGACACAAGTTTTTGGTTAGATTTGATAGCCATGGTTAGCTTTGATTCTTTTTATATGAAGAGGTTAATGGCTTCATCTAGGGTAATGTTTTAGGATGAACCAGTTCAATTTCTTTAAAGGTTCAATGAAAGCTTGTTGGTTAAAACTGACAGGTTCCTGCTATTTCTGTACTGATGTTCCTTAAGTGGGTTGAGACTGGACTGTGGATGTATGCTGTTAGTTGATCACTTAAGGTGTCAAGAAGTGTACCAGCATTAATAATTTTAGTAGGATTAGTGATCAAAATCCACTTGTACAGCCTTGGTTATTGAATAAATGTATATATGTAAATGAACTAGAGTTTAAGTCAATTAACTATGTCATGTGCACCAATGAACTTCTTCCATTGTATATTTAAATGCTTTGTTTTTAATGGCAGTTGTTGAAGTTTTGAAAAAGCCATTTGGTGAAAGCGCTTAACTCTAGCTAGCTATTAAAGTTCTCGTTTGGATTATACTTTGTGCATTCTTTTTGGGTTGAAGAACCAGCTACACTTGCTTTACTTTTGCAGCATACTACTTTTATGAGCTGAAAAAGCTGTTTTACTTTGGAAATAGAGGTTTGCTGTTTTTGTTTTTGTTATTTTACATTGGGAACTGGATTTTTTACTGCAAAGCCATTTCGCTCCTTTTTGTGGTTAATTTAGTCTTGGTTATTATTTTTATTGTAACTAGTAAGTGTACTAAGGAGCTGTGTTATTCCATAGAGATTTATGCAAGAAGTAGGGAAGGTAGTTGAAAAAAATTGCCGTTGATATTAACATTCCCTAAGATGACTGTTTCATTAGTGGTTGTGTTAGAGTTCCATGAAAGGAAAACTAAGAAAGGACATTATTACATATGTGTTTAGTTTTAGATAACCAAATGGACTTTAAAAACATAGTGGAAATTAGACAGACAGAGATATGGGAAAGATGCAACAAAAATTATTTAGAGGGTTGACAAAAGTTAAATTGTCACACTTTCAACAGCAAATGCAAATAACCAACCCTTAATGACGGGAGTAATCTCCTTACTATACATCATATCAAATTCTGCAATGTTTGATGTAAAAAGTGTGCTAGCTTTGCAATTAATTTTGTTAATAAGTTCTACCCTTTAAAAATTTTCTGGTAGGTGAAAACTCCTGACATGATAACAAGAAAGATTGAACCCAGAATGTTATACTACCTACTTTAGTGTATAAGTTATATTCTTTCATGTTGAGTGCAAGAACAAGAAATTCTTATGTCCAAGTAAAGCAATGTCAGTTGTGTCTCACAGGTAGGGTTGCCACCTTTTGGTGTGGCTAAAACAGGAGAAGGGCCACACCCTCGCATCACCTGTAACCCCGCCCATTTCCACCCCTCTACCGTCCACGTTTCACCCACATTGTGACATCTTTATAACATCAACTGATGGGGAAAGCCTTCTTTTTCTGTTCCTGATGCTTGCTTTCTGCCAATTTACTATGCATTTTTGTAAAAAAACATACTAAATCTGCCAATTTAACAAACTCCAATAGTCTTTTTCTTTTTTGAAACATAACACCAGAGTTTGTACAGTGTTTTCTGGACTACCGGACAATCAGTTTGATTTCCAGATAGTCTGAACAAAAAAAAGGAGACGTGGCAACCCTACTCACAGGTGGAACACTCTACTCTACTGAAAACCAATATGTGTGATGATCCATTAGTGAAACCATAATGTAGGTAAGCAGCTGTTTCTGCAAAGAAAAATGGCATTTTTGATTAACCCTAAGGTTTTGCTTATGTAAATAATTGCCGCTACTTAAGTTTACATCATTTTGTTGTTGATATGGAAGAACAGAGTCCACACTAAAGCTAAAACATCAAAATATGTCATGATCTATTTGTTTTGTTTTTAAACCATTTGCAACTTTAACATTAGGAGTGCATCCAGAAAATAAATGAACTATAAAGCAGAGATGTATGGAAGTGTGACAATATATATTAAAGTAAAGCAGAAGGAAGAGATTCTTGCACAAGGGCAGGAGTAAATGCAGAATGCTAAAGGAAAATAAGGGAGAATTTGGGTAATAAGAATGAGTTTAGAAAGACTGCTGTTATGCAACAAATTCTGATAGCAACTGCAGACCACAAAAACTTTTTAGCACAATGATTTATGCAACAGACTAGCCAAACTTAAGGACCTTATTTCCAGGAAGATAGCTAAAGGTCACATCCTGCAGTGGTGGTGCTGCGGTAGCATTGTCGCCTCACAGTTAGACGTTGCCCGTTCGATTCTCAGTTAGAGCGTCTTCTGTGTGGTGACATGCATGAATGGGCGTTCCTTCGGTGAAGGTTGTGCATTAGGCCTGGCAGGGTAAAAATCTACTGCCAATCATTAGCGGACCGGAGTTCCGCTGTGGCGACCCCTATCCGGGAAAAGCTGAAAGACCCAAATAGCTAAAGGTCACAAGGAGATACTAGAAATTTTATGAAAATTTAAGCAGTGAAGTTGGGAAATTAAGAAAATACATAATGGAAATATTTGCAGAAGACATAGTTATGCAATGGTAGAAGTAGATAAGACTCAAAAATTAAAAGCAAAGACGGGAAGAGATTAAATTAAAAAAAATTGTGATGTACAATAAATCAACAGGGAAGGTCTGTGGAGCAGACAGTACTTCTGCAGAAATCTGGATTTCAGGAGGGAAGAGAGTGATAAAGACCTGGAAGACATTTTGTGACAATATCTTAAGGGGGTAGCAATATCTTGGACTGAACGGAATGGGCTAGGATCTGAAAAGCCCAGTTAACTGGAGACCCACTAAAATAATCATGGACATAGAGGAAAATAATTATCAGGGACTATCATACAATAATAAAGACATTATTGCCTAGAACTAGTGTTACCTCATAGATGCAAGCTTTAAAGTTTAACAGCTAGATGTTCCCTGAAACAGAACAGATCAGTAAGAATACATTTAAGTATCTTAAAGCGTATTCACTTATGATTAGATTCTGAGGGCCAACAAAATAAGAACAAAATGACAGACATATTGCATTTCACAAATTCAAAGGATCTTTACCTACTGTTTTAAGAAAATGGGCCCAACAACTCTGAAAGTTTTGTTATGCTATCAGAAAGGCTGTGTATAATACTGAGTAATCTACACATGCAACAAAAGCCTGTATTAAATGATGGCAACAAACATAAACATCTGCATGCATAGCACTGTTAAGTTTGTAAAACAAGATGACATAGCTAGATTTTGTACAAATCATAATAGAACATGTACACTTAGGGAAACTTCTGAAAAAAAGCATGTTACTACTAATGCCATGCCTATAAACATGATAAATTATCTGGCATGATAGCTGAGACCTGCATTGCGTTAGTGTTGTGAAGGGAGACATGCAAGATGGGAAAAATGTTTACTGTATGCATACTGTTTTCTCGTTTTGGAATCCATCTTCATTCAAAATGGATGCTGACAGTCTGGGCGTGTCTTTAGTTTCCTTTACCTGATAACACAGATTCTGCCAGTGTAGAAAGGTTCAACATAGAAGATGGGAACTTGTGCTTAATATGGAAAGGCTCAGATGCATATTCTTAGTGAGCAAAATAATATAAAGGTGTTTAGTTTTAATTGGTCAGTGGCTATAGCTTAATAGATACAAAATATTCTGCTTAGAAGTATTACCAATATAAAATAACTAAGTTTCCTGTGTTCAGGAGACAAGACCTTGATTACATAGTCTCCCCATACACGTGTTCTTTGCAAAAAAGGAGATTATCTTACTTTGCTGAACTGTGTTGTCTGAAATTGTTTTCTAATTATAAGACTGCCCTAATGCAAAATTAAGTACAATATCTTACTTAATAGCAGGCAGAAGAAAGGAAGGAATATCAAACTCAGGCTATGTGGACACACTTTTAAACAGACAATATGAAAGTCAAAAGGAAACCCTTATTAGCAACAGAGTAGTAGTAGCAGCAGTAATAA
This sequence comes from Protopterus annectens, assembly GCF_019279795.1. Taxonomy (NCBI): domain Eukaryota; kingdom Metazoa; phylum Chordata; order Ceratodontiformes; family Protopteridae; genus Protopterus; species Protopterus annectens. The sequence goes on from NC_056729.1 coordinate 770,680,103, forward strand.
TAGTAGTAGCAGTACCAGTAATAATAGTAGTAGCAGTACCAGTAATAATAGTAGTAGCAGTACCAGTAATAATAGTAGTAGCAGTACCAGTAATAATAGTAGTAGCAGTACCAGTAATAATAGTAGTAGCAGTACCAGTAATAATAGTAGAAGCAGTACCAGTAATAATAGTAGTAGCAGTAATAGTAGCAGTAATATGCATTCATGCTGATAAGAAACTGAATCTCAAGCTCATGAAATGCACAGTGACCATCAAGGTAATAAGAGGATCACATGTGGGTATTTGGGTAGATCTAAGACATGAATATAAATAAAGTACAGTTATGTAAAATCGCACCATAACAGTAGATGTCCTTCTCTTCACTGTTGCAGTATTATTCACCTCAGGGATCTCTTTCCAAGGATAGCCCAACACTCGGCTGGTATACCAAAGCCTTTAGATCTTGCAAGTGCAATACGTCATACATATGCTCCCCAGTCAGGTCGTACAGCATAAAGGTGATGTACGAACACAGTTACCCAGAAATGAATTGCCCAAAAAGAAAACAATCTCTATAGGACAAAGGAGGCTATGCACACCCAGAAAGAGAAAATGCAGATGGAAAAGGTAGACTTTTGGCCAGGAGGGAAAATAAACAAAACCCAAAAGAAAAAATGTGTGGGGGGCATACTACAAAGACATCTACTATTATGGTAAAATTTTGCACAACTGTACTATGTCCTAGTATCACTACTGCAATATTCTTCACCTTAGGGAAAATACAAAAGCTTTCCCTAACGTGGAAAGTTGGGAAGAGCCCTCAACAAACCCATGCAGAATGGCTTTAGCAAAACCTGCTCTGGCCCTTGAAACCATATCCAATTTATAAAGCTTAGTACAGGTATGCAATGAAGACAAAGTAGCAGCTTCCAGGATGGAAGTAGCATCTAATCCCTTGAAGAAAGTACCAGAAGAGGTAAAAGCCCTAGTGGAGTGAGCTTTGACTGAAGTAGACAGACACTTGGCATGAAAAGAATAACAAAAATAAATGGCCTGAAACATCCAGGAGGAGATGGTTTGCTTATAAATAAGCAAACCCAATGCCCTAGGATGAAATGAAACAGAGCTGGTCAGACTTATGAATGGCCTTAGTTTTATCCAAATAATACCTGAGCTGACTGTGCAAATCCAAGGTATGAAGGACCCTCTCACTAGCAAATCGAGGAGAAGGAAAGAAGGAAGTGAACTGTACTGCCTTATCTGGAGACAGATTAACAACAACATTGGGTATAAAAGAGGATTAGTATGACAGGACACCCTGTCCTTGTGAAAAACTAAAAAAGCAGGGATGGCCATAATGGCCAGAAGCTCAGAAACTGCCAAGCAGAAGAGCAAGCAAGCAATAAGAAGACCTCCAAGTACAATGTTGCAGAGAAGCTGAGCCTCTGTCAATTTTTCTAAAACAAAATTAAGGTCCCAAGGAGGAGGAATGGGTAATCCTTGGAGCCCTAAGACGCAGGATGTTTGGTCGTGGGAAGCACCCAGACAAAAGAGACACTGTTAGTGACAATGCTCATGGGAATCTGCCTCTCACAGTGACATTTTTCCTTCTTGGATGACATGAACTCTAGGTAACCAAAAGAAAACAAGACCAAGAGAAAAAGAAAAAAGACCCCAATGGGGCACTTATCTGAAGGCTAGGTATTCCGCACAGCAAATGGGCATTCAGACTGCATACTAAAAAAAGTAAAAGCATCACTACATTTAGTACTGATTTGGCAAAGAAAATTATAACTACAAAATAAAAACCAAAGACAAACTATCAGTAAGAGATGTCAAAATGATTAAAGAGATTAAAAATATGGAACTACGAACTATTATGAAATCAGAAACACAACTTTGTTTTAAGAAAATTTACTATATCAGATTCAGTATTGGATTTTGAGCTTAAAAAGGACATTGCCACAGAACAAAGTATCGAAGGTCTATATCTATTTAACAGACTTCAACACAATGTGAGAAGTCTCTACGCCAGTTGTTAAGACTTATAGTACAGTATAAATAAAATATAGTCACTAATTAATTCCTGATCTCAAATTAGACTGTAAATAATGTTTATGTTTAACTGTTTTTGTTTAATAAGCAATGTTAAATCAAACATGGAATTAAGAACTGGGGACTTCCAAGATGGCTGCACATTGAGTAACAGCTTGACTCTAGCTCTCCCAGTGTGAAAACAGAAACTCAACAGAGAAAGCCAGTAGACTTTTGTGTTTATGGGTAAATTTCAGTAACTGGCTAGTAAGTGTACTGCCTGGATGCCAGAAAAAAAAAAGAAATACAGAGCACCTGGAAAAAATAGCTACAAAAACTGTTCAGCAAAACCAATGCAACCTCCAGGCATGACTTCCAGTAACCTACAGGAAGATACAAGACAACTGCATACAAACAACAAAAGGCTGGGAAAAAAAGGAAGAAGCTTTAAACAGATATTAAGATGAGGTGGTAAAGCTGCAAAAATCAGAGGATGATATGAAGAAAAGGCTGGCTGAATATAAGACTGCTCAAGAAGAGAGGTTTCAAAAAATAATAGAATTAGAGGTCAGAGCACATAGGGAAAACCTGACATTTTCAGCTATACCAAAGAAAATGGAAGGAACAGACTGCATTAATTTTATGAAAGCACAAAAGCAACTGGACTGGTATTCCACAGCAGGAGTTGTTAGTTGAAAGGGCACATTGTGTGTATGCTCCAAACCTGGCTATGACAAAGCAACCTAGACCTTTAATAGTAAAGATGCAATCCTACCAACAGGAGTTAATTCTGACAAAACTGTGGCAGAAGGACAAAATACTAAAAGTGGGAGACAGAAGAGTGTTTGTGGAGAATGATTACACATTGTACATCAGGCAGAAGAGGAGTATATTCACTCCACTATTCAGAGAATGTCGAGATGCAGGTGTCGAGATTCAAACTGCTGTACCCAGCTGTCTTCAAGGCATTATTCCATGGAGGGACAAAATCATTTTTTGATGAAATACATGCTAAGGAGGAAATACAAAAGTTTGTCCAACAAAACGGAAACTGTGAAACAGAAGGAGATTCTGCTTCTTGTCCTTCTGGTAATTAAGACCAGAGAGAGACTTGTACCTGTGAAACCTTTTCTACCGTTTCAACAGAAAATGTTGGAAAGAAGGAAGGGAGCATGAGAGCTGACTAGAAGAATCAAGAGTACATTGGAAAAGAAGCAGAGACAGAATTTGAGAGATGGAAATGAACAGTGATAAAACCAGTAACTTAATGTGGGATTACAATGGAATAATTGTATTTGTGAAATATGACAGAACAAGAAAATCTAGAAATACTGGACTTTTTCAGAATCTGTTGGACTTGTGGGGGACTCTAAAGTATATACCCTAATTCATGTCATTAATGTTTGTAAAATACTTTGGGAAGGAGAAGAGAGGGGAGAAAGTAAACTTTAAGTAAAGAAAACTTTTTTTTTCTTCTAGCACTATTTTTGTGGAGTATGACTATTTGCATGCCATAAAGTAAAGTTTTATCAGTTATTTTCAAGTATAATGGGTATTGTCAATAGGTTTGACTGTCCTGCTTTTCCCCTTTCTTTCTCCCTTCTCTTTTCTTCTTCAGTTTTAAGAAATGTAGGCATTACAATGTAAAAACAACAAAAAAGGTCTTGTTACAAAGAGCACGGAAAATGAAAAAATTACGTGTTTTTTCTCATTCTTGCAAGGGGAATGACAGGTTTAAGGACCTTACATTTATTTAGTAACAAGTTTTAAGAGACAGTAAGTAAATGAAAAAGAATATTGACTATTGTGGGTTGTTTTTTCTAGCAAATGAATGTATGCTTAGTAGCAACTCTGTACCTGGCCCTCATGCCTCCATGGAAACAATCTGATAAAGAGAAATTGACTGCCTGGTTCTCATATTTCCATGGAGACAATCTGGTAATGAGACACTGGTTACAGTCTGGTGCAGAGTGATTGGCTGGAGGAAAAAAAAAAGAGAAACTGTCTAGGAGGTAATGTTCTCTTTTTTTTCAGCTGGGAGAGCTATAAAGATACGACAAAACATTTAGCACTTACAAGAAGCACAAGCTGCACATCTTAGCATGGATAATCTTTTTTTAGGTTAACTCATCTGTGGTTGTGGCTTTCAGTTTGGGACATTTGTTCCTATTAGGAGGGTAAAACTTCAATATTTGAAGCTGTACATAGTTTTGTGCATTAGTATTAAATTAATAGGTTTTAAGGGGTTATATGGATTGTTTATTTGTTAGAGGTCTTTCAATAAAAAAAAAGTTTTATAAAAAGCGACATAGGCTCAAATGGATACATCAAGAAACAACTATATAAAAGTTCAACCCGTCAAAAAGTGTATGCATGTAACACACAAACTGGAACTAGACATTTAACAAAAAAGGTGTTATACATAAAAGGTAGGAATAATAACTTTTTAATACAATGATGCTTTCTGTAATGTCTTTAAGTGTCAGTGGTCTCACAGATAAATATAAAAAAGAACAAAGAACTATATTAAAAATGTCCAGTACAAAGAGCTATGTTATAGGAGACACACATGGAAAGAACTGAACATATGAATTCGATAAAGAAAGATTTTCAGGATGGTTATTCAGCAGAATACCTGGGAGAAAGGAAACAAGAAGTACTTATATTAATTGCAAGAGGAGCTCCAACAGTGATAGAAAAGGATAAAAAAGATAATGGCAGATTTGTAGTGCTAAGGGGCTACTTGGCAAGGGAGGATGATTACAGTGGTATGTACTAATATTCCACCTAAAACTGCAATAGTGGAGCTTAAGAAAATTCTGGGAGAAATAATCAGTTTTCAGCAAGGAATATTACTTATAGGTGGGGACTGGAATTTGATATGTAGCAGTGAGGATATGTCTGTGGCACCCAGAAGATAAAATACAGCAAAGGAGAGTAGATGTTTTGAAGAAATTTATGAAAATATTTGGCATGGAAGATGTGAATTCAGTAATAGGAGTTTGGAGTGAATTTACATATTATTCCCCAATATAGAAAAACTGGGCTAGGCTAGACAGAATTTACATTTCACAGGAACATGAGCATTTAATTGAATGCCTTGATACACATTCAATAACTATTTCAGATCATGCAACAATAATAACTAAAATAAAAACACAGGGTAATGAAATAAAAATGAGACACTGGCGCTTTCTCGCCTATCTGTTCAGAGGGACTGACAAATGTAAAAGCATTGTAAAAAGTACATTTGTGTACACATCATAAATGGAGATGTTAGAGTGTATTCACTGTTGCAGTCATCACACCAAAAGGGTTCCCAGATCTACCTCCAAACCAGTGGGCAGAGGTGCAAAAGCAAGTCCTTCCCTGCTCTTTATGAGGGCAGTAGAGCACGTTCCTGCAGAACAGTGGGTAGCACAAAAAGTCTGGAGTAGAAACCTTGGCCAACTCCCATGCTTGTGTGGGCAGTCTGCAGAGTAAGACCTGGTCCTGCCCTGCTTGTTGATGTACCACAGTACTGTGGTGTTGTCTGTGAAGACTTGGAGGGGACCTGGATGTAGGAAAGAGAGGAATGCCTTCAGGGCTAGTAGAAGTCCAGTCATTTCCCTTATATTGATGTGATTTTTCCAGCGGCAAGGATCCCACTGAGCCTGTTCCTTGAGTCCATTCATGGTGACCCCTCCCATCCCAGATCTGAGGCATCTGTGTACATGCATTGATCTGCATTGAGGGGATGTAAAAGTAGCCCTGGATTCAGGTAAATTTGCTGAATCCACCAACTTATTTCTTTTTTCAGGCAGGGGAGGAAGGGCACCTGAAAGTCTAGGGCTTGGTCGTGCTGGGACCAGACATTCTTCAAGTACCACTGGAACTTCCTCATGTGCAGTCTGGCAAGGGGCAGCAAGGGGAGAGTGGCTGCCATCAGACCTAGTAGGCGAAGAAACTCCTGGCTGAGATGCAGTTGAGGAGGTGTAAATTCTGAAGGAAAGTGGTCAGAGAAGTGACCTTTTCTGGTGGGAAAAAGGTCTTTATGACATTAGTCTTTATTCTGCAACCCAACAAGATTTTGTCTTGACAGAGTGTAAGGGAGGACTTGGGTAGACTGACTGTGAAACTCAGACCTCCAAGGAGAGAAATGGTGAATTGGAGGTGTCTCTGTAGAGTACTTGCTTCCTCTGCCTGGATGAGGAGGTCATCCAAGTATGGGAAGATTTGTATGCCTTTTGTTCTGCAGAAGACTACTACTGGTTCTAGACACTTTGTAAATACCCTTGGTGCTATAGATAAGCCAAAGGGCAAAGCAGTAAACTGATAATGCGAGGATGGCACAGCAAAACACGGGAACTTGCAGATGGGGATGTGAAGGTATGCCTCCTTCAGGTCCAAAGTGGTCATGAAAGCACTGGGTGTCAAAAGTGGAAGAAGGGTTTGTAGGGATAGCATGCGAAAGGAAGGTACATGCAGGAAGGGATTTAGAAGACATAGGTCCACGATGGATCTCCATGGGCCATCCTTTCTGGGGATGAAGAAGAGCCTGGAATAGAAACCTTGACCTTCTTGTCCTGGTGGGACCCTCTCTATAGTTCCTTGAAAGAGTAAGCCTTGAATGACCTGAAGTATGAGGTGGATTTCATTTCTTGGAGGGAGGGGAATGCCTTTTGGAGAAAGTCTTTCCTGCCAAGTTATAAAATACCCCTTTTCCACAATTGAAAGAACCCAGTTGTCTGAGGTGATTTGTTGCCACAGGGGGAGACAGTGAGACAGGTGGGCAGAAAAGTTAAGATGATGCAGGGTGTTTAGCCAGTCATAAATTGTTAGGTCTGCCTGGGGATTGCATGAGAGGAGTTAGTCCTAGAGGAGGAAGGTCTCTTGGCACCTTCGCTTGGTTTGGAGGAAGGGGGGTGGATGCCTTTCTGACAAAGCTTGGCTGGCTAGCTCCTATGGAACTTGGGGACTGGGGATACAAATGATGCTTAAGATCCTGCAGTTCCTTACTTTTCTCTTGCAGATTTTTAAAATGTTCTGCAGATTGTTTGCCAAAAAGGAACTTGTTGTCAAGAGGGGCACCCATAATTTTGTTTTTGAAATCATCCGGCAGAGGTTGTAGCCTGAGCCAGGAGTACCTACACAGAACAGAAGCAGATGCAGCTGACCTAGCTGATACTTCTGCAGCATCGTAGCTGCATTTGATGGAATGCCTGGCAACTTGTGCTGCTTAAGATAGTTTTAAGTCAATCTGAGGTTTAGTTGGAGAGTCAGGTATAGAGCAGAGCAGATCTGAGGCCTGGGAGACAAGGTCTAAGGTGTACTTTATCACATGTGCCTGGTAATTTATGGCCCTAAACGCCAGGGTTGAGGAAGTGTAGATCTTCTTTCCTAATCTGTCCATCACCTTGCTGTCTTTATCTGATGGCAGTAAGGAAGAAGAAGGTAACTGCCTAGATTGTTTGTCATCTGAGACAGCAATCACTGCTGGGTATGCCACAGGTGGTTTAATGAGAAATGTGAAGTCATCAGATACCTTATAGAACTTGCCTGGTCTTAATGGGGCCGGTGGCTGTGATTCTAGGGTCTGGGAAGCAAAGGCATCTAGGTATGGTATTAGTACAGGGGAGATAGCTGAGGGTGAGGGGGACTCCATCTGCATTACTTCAAAATATCTCTTCCGTACCTCAGTCATTTGAGTAGAGTCCCATTTAAAATATTCCCTCATTTTGGAGATGGCCTCCCCAAAGGTAATGTCCTCAGGAGGAGAATCCCCTTCCAAGGAATCCTCATCCGGACAGTAGTACTCCAGGGGGGAAGCCAATTGTGAGATGTAGGAGAGGGACTCATCAGAAGAAGAGGAAGAGTCTTCCTCTTCAGTAAAAGTGATAGAGGGCCAGTAGAGGCAGGCCTAGGACTTAAGGTTGGAAGGCTAGGCATTTGTGAAGCAGCAGGCCTCAGGGCCATAAACACATAAAAAAGGGACTGAGAGAATGCCTGCCAGTCCGGCTGATCTTCTGCTGGGGAAGATATATGCTTTGTCTTCTGCTTCTTCTTTAGGGAAGGACAGATGGTAACAGCAGCTGTTCAGGCAGGCCTAGGTCCCCGCTGACGTTGGAGACCGACATCGCAGAAAACTCCATGGAAGTGCACATTGGAGAAACAAGGGCGGCTTCTGAAATGGTACCCACAGAAGTCGCCAGACCTATCAGACATTCCTCAGCCGATAGACCAGAAGCTGGCAGGATGTCTGTACTAGGAGGCGCAGTGTTAGTCCTAGATACCTTGGCCTTCTTCTTAGGTGGCTCTGCAGTGATGGCCTGTTCTGGTTCCATACTGAGGGTTAGGCATTTCAGACATTGGTTTTCTACAAAGAGCTTAAGTGCTGGTAGATGGCTGCACAGTGTTTTAGGAATGAATGACTGGTAGATTGTACAAGCTTTATAGTCATATTTTGTGGGTATATTGCATAATATTTACAATGTAAATAATACAAATGTATTAGTTAAGAATATTTTTATGAGGTTTTTCATTACACAATATTTATTGCTAACTCAATGGAGTTTTTTAGTACTATTCATGATTTTAGTTACTAATTTTTAATTAAGATAAATTAGTGCAGGAAGTGCAATTATTTGTCACTTCCTGTTAACTGAGTATTTGAACAGACCAGTTTAGCTGTTTTATTTGTCTTCTTCTGAGGAAGCTGTGACAGGGGTCACGGCGAAAACGTTGTCTTTTTGAAAAATAAAATACTTTTACGTTAAAGAAGAAACTTGGATTTTGTTTCCTGTGGTTAGTATTGACTATCTGGACATTAGGTTGCCTGTCTCTACACATTTTCACAAGTTTGTTTGCTCGTTTTGACTGTTTGTTGATTGCCATGGATTCAGGCACTCCTGTCAGTCCTGTTAGTCCTAACCTTTGTTTAACAGCTATTCATGAAAATTCAAGTGAAGCAGATTTATTTTCTTTATTGGCTTCCATTTCACAAAATTGGAAGCTTTACATGTCCGTATGGATGTCTTAGAGCAACTTCCAACTGTTAACAGAAAAGACAAGTCAGAAATTATTGTAAACCGGAATGCTGTTCCAGTTTCTGACTCGGAAGGGTCCGCGTCACTTCCTGCAGCCCAACAGCTTAGAGGACTGCCTCTCGATTGAATAAACAACAGGCAGGAAGTTCTGTTGTTCAAAACGCTGCTGCTTCCACAGTAGAGAAACGGATTTGTTCCCTTCAACTCCATGCATCTTTCGGATTCCTTCTACTAGTTATGCTGCAGTAACCAATTCTAACCCAATTACACCACCTGCATCTAGCTCAAATGAGGGGCATAGTATGGAGCCAGTAGAGGAACGCCAACTTTGAACGACTGGATTAACAAAGAAAATCCGCTGCTTTTGTCAGGCGCTAATACTGGGACAACTGACAGTTCTTTTCCTGTTCAAGAAAATGACAACAACTGGATTAGTGACCGTTTAAAGGTACTTGACACTAAGTTGCTTAAACTAAAAAAACTGCAGCTGGAAGCTGCTTATTTCAGGCAATGTTTAAATGAAAAGTTGGTTCCAAAGGCCTTAGGAACAACTTTACTCCTTCTGGACTATTATTAGACCAAGCGTACTTTTCAGAATTGAAGTGCTTATTTCAGGAACAGGGGTTACAATTGTTAAATGTCATAGTTAAATATTATGATATGCACATTTTGTCTCTTATTTCTGAAGTGAATGTTTTGGATGAAGAAATTAAAACTAACATTTCTTTTTTGCAATTTAAATACGACTATGATCGTATTTTTTCTAGTATTGATGCATTGTTACTCAAATTAAAAATTAACAAAAACAAGAAGTTAGTAAGGGACAGAACAGCTTACTTTTCTAACCAAGTTTATCCCCATTTAAACATTCCAAGTTCAGGGTCTAATACTTTTGATGTAAATGGTACTTCTACTTCTGTTAATGCTGAACTAATTTGTGTGGAAGGTGAAAATGGAGAACACCTTACTACTACACCTAGACAGGAAGTTAGAAGAAGCAATAGGTTAAAAGGGTCCACTGCTGTTAATTACAATTATAAGAACCAAAGAGGACCAGGGAGAACTGACCAGAATAAGCAGGTTCCTTTAGAGCTCCCTAATGACAAAGTTTTTTTAGGGAACCAGCAGAAGAAACAAGGGGGGAATGTGTATTGGAGGAAACGTTAACAGACAATGTTTCTCCCACAGGTCCGAGGGACTTTTTGCAAGGTCCTGTTATATACACCAATAGAAGGAAAGATTTTACTATCTACAACTTTTCATCATTGGAACTAGACTCTGATCTAGTTGAACTGTTAGCTCTGGGATATACTTTTATACCAAGTACCTATGGGAGTTTAGCTAAAGTTTTGATTGATTTGAAATGTTACATTCGCAAGTTAAATTTAAAATTATATTTCAACAATGAAACAACAAATGTGAATGACAAATTGAAACTGACTAGCTTTTAACCCTCCTACACAGCAAAACCTACTATTATTTGAACAAATGTGCTAATTAGATATAAGACACCTTTTCTCTACACAAAAACAAGTAATACTTTGAATGAGATGAATATTTCATTTGCATAACGTGAATGGTTAAAAACCTGGGTTTTTAACTGTCAGGTTTTTGAAACCTGACAAAGGAGGGGCTTGTAGTATTTGACAATGTCCAATACAAAGAAAAATGATGCAAGTGCTATTATCTGATGCCTATGTTCCTTCTTCCCTTAATGAGATTAATGTAGTTCAAGGTCGATCCGTGGGTATTTTCGTGACCTTTTCTTAGCAGGCAAAATTGACTTGAGACATATAATTACATTGACATTATTCAGCCAAAGTTGCCTGTAATGTTCGGAATACCCAAGATACATAAAGACCAAAAAAACCCCCCCATGAGGGCATTAATAGATGGTAGGTCTTCTATGACCTACCCTTGTTCAAAATTGATAGACAGTATCTTATCAAAATATGTAAAGAAAATACCTACTATTTGTAAAGACTCCTGGTCTTTCTTAATGACATCAACAGTATTAAGTTTGACTCTGAGTGTAACTTTTGACTGTAGATGTCATTGATTTATACACATCCATCCCTCACAATGAGGCAGTTGAATGGATTCAAATGCTTCTCAAAGATTTAAATGCACCACAAGTGGAGATGGATGTTGTAACAGAACTGTTGAGTATAGTGTTGTCATCAAACTTTTCTTTTTGAACACAAATTCTATTTACAAAAATGTGGAATAGCCATGGGCTCTTGAGCCAGTGTGGCTAACTTGTTTGTAGCCTTTTGGGAAAACCTCTATATACTATCTAATGAAACTGTAATGCAAAAGATAAAATATTACACTAGGTTTTTGGACGACATATTTATCCTTTTAAGGGGAAGTTGAAGCAAAACTTTTGTAGACTTTTTGAATAATTCTACACAATGGTTAAAATTCACTTATAGGTTTTCAATAGTAGAAACAGATTACCTTGATGTGAGACTAACTAAGGAAACAGAAGAAGAGATTTATTTGTCTGGCATTTTTAGAAAACAGACATACTGCAACTCCTTCCTGCACTACACAAGCTTACATCCACCTAGGCAGAAAAAATCTATTGTTAAAGGTCAACTGGTATGCAGGCAGGATGTGCAGTACTTACAGGGATTTCAAAGCTGAGTGCCAGTTTTGAAAGGAATGTTCTTAAACCGTGGATACCCTGTCTCTCTTTTAGAGGGGCTTATTAATGAAGTTGACACTAAAAGAATAAAAGGGTTGTATAAACCACTACTTGACCAATCTAATGTAGGTAGGTCTACTATTGACAATGAACTAGTACACCAAAATTCCTTATTAAATCAGCAGAGAAATTTTTCTTTAAGTTTTATAACTCAATTTAATTTGAATTCAACAGGAATTTGGGCCATTATTTTAAAAAACTGGCCACTAGTTATTAATTCAGTTAATTTGATTGACAAGTTAGGTCAGCGCCCCTATGTAATTTATAGGAGAAGTAATAACTTGAAAGAACTTTACAGCATACTTCTAACACTTACGGTTATATAAGACCTAGTGGTTCATTTAAATGTGGATGCTGCAACATGTGTAAAGTGATGAGAACTGGAAATTCCTTTATAGTTAGGAACAAAAGGTATAACATCAAGCAGAGGATCACTTGTGAATCAAAGTCAGTAGTTTACATCGCTTTGTGTAATTCCTGCCCTTCCTTTTATATAGGAAAACCAATGCAAACTAAAAGAGAGAGTATATCAGCATCTTTATGCTATAAAAAAACCTCTTTTAGAGAATGCCTTGGCAAAACATGTTAGTAGTAACCCTGACCACTCCTTTAGCTTTATGGGTATTGACCAAGTACCTTTAACTGATAGGGGAGGCCCTTTTCAGACAGTTCTTGAGTGTGTCGAACTTTCATGGCAGTTGAATTTAGATGCATTTAGGCTAGATGGTCTCAATGAGAATTGTAATATTTCATGTGTCCTTAAGCTAAAGAGCTATTTTAGGTAATGCCTATATGCACATATTTTGTGGGTATATTGCATAATATTTACAATGTAAATAATACAAATGTATTAGTTAAGAATATTTTTATGAGGTTTTTCATTACACAATATTTATTGCTAACTCAATGGAGTTTTTTAGTACTATTCATGATTTTAGTTACTAATTTTTAATTAAGATAAATTAGTGCAGGAAGTGCAATTATTTGTCACTTCCTGTTAACTGAGTATTTGAACAGACCAGTTTAGCTGTTTTATTTGTCTTCTTCTGAGGAAGCTGTGACAGGGGTCACGGCGAAAACGTTGTCTTTTTGAAAAATAAAATACTTTTACGTTAAAGAAGAAACTTGGATTTTGTTTCCTGTGGTTAGTATTGACTATCTGGACATTAGGTTGCCTGTCTCTACACATTTTCACAAGCTTTATAGTCATGGGACGGCCCTAAGCAAAACAAGCTGAAGTCGTGGCTGTCTTTCTGTGGGATTTGCCGACTGCACGTACACTTTCCCTTCCTAGATGACATGGATGGACTCAGCTAAGAAATATTTAAACAGCAACCTAAGCTTAGCAAAATGGAAAGAAGAGATTCCCCAACAGGGTACTTAATTTTATTGTAGTCGCAAGCAGAGCAGAATAAGCAAGCTGACATTTGACTGCGGCAGAGAAGTTCTGAGGCTGAGTGGGGTTCCTGAGATTGAGAGGGTGGTCTGTAACATGCTACCAGTTGTACAGCAGTTTTTGCCTATGGTTAGTCGCACCTGTATGGTCTCTGATGCTTCATGTGTTGCTACTAACCTGGAGGTGTGGGTGTCCTTGATGAATATGGACACTCCCCCTCCCTTTGTGGTTCAGCCCGGGTTTTGGGGCCGAAAAGCATGATACGAGGTATAGCCTGGTAGCGCTGGGGTGCTCTCAGGAGCCTTGAACCAGGTTTCAGTTACTGCACAGACGTCGATGTTCTCCATGCTGAGGAGTGCATCGAGTGCCTGCATCTTGAGATTTAGACTTCTGGCGTTGAGTAGCATTACCCTTAGTTTTTTTCCATTTTTGTTTTCTAAGGAGGTGGGTTTGTCTTTTGAGCCTTGCCTAAAAAAGGCACTATGGGGGTGGCAAGAGCCTTAGCCAATATCCGGAAGCCCAGTGGTGACAGGTGTAAGCCATCCCTTGCGAAGCAGCGTGGCTTGTCCAACATGTCATCCCAGGCAGACAGACAAGAATGACACCAGTACTTGAGCCAATTATTAAAGCTGATCATCTTGTCTTTGTATTGTGGTATCATTCTTGGTGAGGGCAAGATGCTGCTCAGGGTCAGGGTCATACCAGCCTGGGCTACATAATCGGAGAGCTCCTCTATGTCTCTTTCATGTAGTCCAGGGAGGTACGACACAGGTCATTCACGCCAGCATGGACAATGACGGAGTCATATTTGTACTTGCTTTGGAGTGACTTGAGTGCGTGTGTTATGTATGGATCCTAGCTCCCGATAGACAGCTCACAGTCACCCTCTCCTTGTTCAGCCTGGTCAGCGGGACATCAGTGTGTCTGACTATAGAGTCACCTATTACTAGTGTATCAGGCATGGTGTTTGGCCTTAAGGGCTGTGATTGGTTGACACACTGATTTATTGAAGTATGTGTTGCATGTGTTTTGTTTTGAGGTGGTGGATTTTGGATGTCTGCTTTGGGAGCCTCTGTTGTTTTGGTAAGTTTTTATTAGAGCCTCGAGTATGTCTTTGTGTTTTTATGTGTTTGGTTTGCAGTTGTGGTAGGTCTATGTGGGACTGGGATTGTTGTGTGTGTGGTTACCATCTCCTCCTGTCTGGTCATGCCAGCCCTGAGTTGAGAGAGTTCAGCCTCCAGTTTGGCTATATAGTTGCATCTCTCACATGTATTTGTGTTTGTTGGGAGGAGGAGAGGGTTGTCTGTGTACATGAGACAATTGTAGCATTGTCTCAAGATACCCAGATTGACCAGCTGAACTGGAGAGGACGCCAGTAATCTACCACTCGACATGCTAGAACAGTATAAGGGAGTGCTGTACCTTTAAGGGAAGTGGATATTCACAGGGGTGGTAGGTAGATGTAGTGCTTTACTTAGTACGAGTGCTTACTTAGTAGAGAAGTATTGAGAACAAGTGCTAGGCTTATAATATAGTGAGTAGTCTGATTATACTAAGAGTAGAGCCTCCTTAAGGGAAAATTTGAAGAGCAGACTTGGCGGAGCCAGAAGAAGTTTAACCTTGTTTAAGCAGGCTGCGCTATGCGCATAAATCGCAAAGTCGCGGCAAACGTGGATTTTAAACAGGAACTACAAAAGAGCTAGAAATGGTCCAAAACAACCAATTACTACAGCTCTTGTGCTGAGGTCACTTCCTACAGGGACAGGTAGGCTGCTCAAGGCTCCCCACTCCCACTGGTGAGCAAAAAACTTCCTTCTATCCAAGTAAGGTAATGGACAACACAGTAACTACACCACAGCCCAGAATACAGCAATGCCTGTAAACTGGTCTAAACTAGTCGAGGAGAGGCGGGAAAACAAGGATTATTTTTTGTTTTTGATAGAAACACACAGAAAATGCAGAAACAGTGATAAATCAGTTACACAGGCTAGCACACTTTAGTGGGCAGCCTCAACAGTTAGATTAAACAAACAAACAAACAAACTTTCGATCAAATTTGACTAAAAAGTAACTAAGTGCAGATTTTAAAATAATGCAGCAAACAGTTAAAAAAACAGTTCAAGCTTGTTCAGGGTAAGCTACAGAAGCTATTCCAAGTGAAAAAAAAGCAAAGATACTTAAATCCAGAAAGTAGTCGCTTTTCTGAGTTCTCTGTAGCTAGGACCACTCTGCTACAGATGTATGTTTTTAATTTTTCTTTGCTCAAGTCCTTTCTGACATTAAGCTTTCCATCCTAGCTACCCTACTTACCTATTTTTCCCTCTTGGTAGCAGTCTTATGGCTCATTCATTCCTTTGGAGTCACAGATCAAGCAGACTGACAGTGGGGACATCATCTGTGAAGTGATTCTGAGATTTTGCTTTAAGGCTCTGTCTGCCACTGAGAATGCTTGACATCTTGCCCTTGGTCAGGGCATGTCACTCACTTTCACAAGTGACACTTGAAGGCCACTCTTCCATGTAGTCTCTGGTATCCATGAGGGACACTAACATATGACTGTGTATCCCAGCCATGTGCTTCATACATCTTCCATGAAGAGAATTGAGCTGGATAAGCCACTTCATTCCTCTCTCTTCTGTCAGGTCCAACAAGTGCCTGAGCCACAAACTCAGGCCACCTTTGTAGCTGGCTTGAATTAAGAAATATTAAGTGGGGCTTTAGCGGTCACATGCCTCATGCCCCATCATTTTGAAGATTCAGAGATCATATAGGATGAAAGGTCAAGGGCTACATGTTTGCTACAGGTAAAGGTTGGAATACTTGTATTTCATTAAGTAGGGCTCAGTAAGTTTTTCCATCTGTACATGTGTTATGTACAGACCAGTGTTATAAGCTGACAGTTTGCTAGTTATAGACTACATCTGGCTTCTGAAAGCCATACAGTGTCTGAAAATGGACTAAACTATGCTAGTTTGACTAAACAATGTATACCTGGCTAACATTTACTGCTGCAGCTGCAACCACATAAATAATACCATCTCTTTTACAGTAAAGCAGATAATTATTTGTACCATTAATTGTATCATGATACACATTTATAAACACTCCAGGGTGATGGAATACATATTTTATAGTGAAATTTGAATACTAATATCCCTTCTCTATCCTTAAGTTACTCTTTAAACGTAGTCTGCTATTGCCAAGCACTTCTGCACCTCTAAGTAGTCCATTACTGACATTCAGTCTTCTTTAGTGCCTTGGTGTTTTGTTGTGTTTGAGCATTTCTTCAGTTACTGTAAATTCAGGCAACAGCAGCGCTAAGGTGGCACAGTGAATGAAAAGCACTATAGACATCACTATCAAGACAGGCTTGCATGGTACAAGTTATCCATGTCTGCATTCACAATGAAGTGCTCTATCTCTTCCACTAGAGATAGTCCGCAGAGGGTCAGTACAGCAAAATGCAAAACCAGTTCATAATTGAAATGGAGAGTAAAGAGGGAGATAGGAAAGTATGAAAGAAGAATGTAACAAGACAGGAAGCCACAGAAGGGTGACAATAAGGTATGACAAATGGAAAGAAGGGAGGGCTGTTTTTTGTTGGGTAGAGGTCTCCATTTTCAACATATAAAGAAGAAGGTGTGATGGGGTGGCTCAAGAAGAATGTTTGGGAAAGACAGAAAACAGCATATATAGAGAAGCAAGACTAACCTATATAAACCATGAGAACAGAAACAGAGATGGTGGCATATACACAAAAGATATGAATGACAGTGGAGTGACAGACTGGCAGGGGGTAAGCGGCTGAAAATGGGGCAGTTGCACAATGCACAAGGTATGAGGAATGGCACACAAAGGAGAAGAGTACCTGATTGGAATAGGGCAGGGGGTCATTGCCAAATGTCAGACCAGTCCAAAAGACAAAACTCAGCCATCAGTCACTTCCATGGTTAGGCTGCACCTTTGGTGGCCTGATGCTCAGGCTCTGACACTTCTGTGACTTGGTAATTTGTACCTTTCACAGCACTGGAAGGGGGCAGGCATTTGCTGGCGGACATCAGAAAACACCAGCCTCTGCAACTGATACTGGGAGATGATGGGACATCCCTTTAGGCTACTTTCAGAAGAGGATCCTGTGTCTCCTGCTAGGATGTGGCCACATAGGCCACCACCAATCTTTTCAGGTCACCTAAGGTGACTTCCATGCCTATGCTGAGAGGCAGACTTGATGATTACTGGTTTAATGTAACATAGGACATTTATTCTTCAAGAGCAACAGGTACTTCATTTGTAGGTGAAACAATGAAATATAAAGTTGTTTGCTAGCAACAACCTCTTAATTAATTACAGATCTCTTTAATGTGGAATTATTTAGATGACTTTACTTCTACACAAATTTTGCATATTTACTGATATTGGTGGATTGTAATGACAGATGTTTGAGTGGCCTTTTATGGTAGAAATTTTCTGAAATTGGTAGTTTTGCCATTATTGGTTCATACATTTTGTTTCACTGCTTACTAGAAGACTGTTCAAAACTACAAATTTAAAACACCCCAGAGGTAAGCTTAGTCCTCCACTGGCCAGATGCAAAATGAATTTGGGTTTTCATGCCCTTTCAATGAATGTGAGTTTCAAGGACAGAGAAGTTTACTGCTCATGCTAAGCCAGTTTTCACTGCGACACTGTATTGTTTGTTTAGCAAATGGCTCAGTGTTTCTCCGATTTTATTTCAATTTCTGTAATCACTGTCAAAGTAAATAAGAAAACAGTATGCATACTGACAGATTTGGACAGTGTTTATGGTAACTGAGGAGAAAAAGCCAAGTAATGGAAAACTGGAGTGGCTGTGGAGGGGGCTGCTGCTGGAGCGATAGGTTACATGCTATCCTAGCAAGTAAAACAAAGCTCATCCCTGTCCATATTCAAATGCAACTAGGAACTAGGGATGGGTAATAGAAAATGTACGCCAGGATTTCCCCTCATGCCTCTAATGGATAGAGGCAGTTCCTAAATGCTGCATCCCTTACATGGGTCCCCTCAAATTATCTATGCTATGACCACAGCTATTCTGACTAGGGATAATGTAGAATTATCAGCCATGGGATAGGCAAGACAAATCAGGAAATGTTAATTCATCCACCAAAAGGGAAACTGACTAAGCTTAAAATGCCCTTTAAGTGAACCTATGTTGTGGTAGCAAATAGTTTTAAAAAATTGCCCTTTTCAGATTATGAAGTGCATCTCTCACCCCCCCACCCCCAGTCTTCAACACCTTCCGGCGCCTATTACTGCTATCATGCAGGCATCAGCATACTTTGAGATCCAGAAATTAGATACAGCTCACATGGGCAAAAGGTCCATATTAAACAACAAAGGCCCCAAAATGGATCCGTGTGGAATGACAACAGTAATGTTTTGTCATGTAGATCTCATACCATACAGAGAGACACACTGCTTCCAATGTTTTAGTCAACTACCAATTAATTTCACGACATAACAATTAACGCAATTTGAAACAAACACTCTATAGTTTGATTGTGAAAAAGGCTGCTGAATGCTTTAGAAATATTTAAGTAAACTACTTTTACTTCTGGTTGAGCAAGGGAGATTAGCTTTTTCTAAAAAAGATACAAGGGATGTTAAGGATGAAATTCCCCAGTAAAGCCATTTTGTGCCTTATCTAGGTGAATATCATACTTGTCACTTAACAGCAGCAGTTTCAAACAATGGTTAAAGTAATTGATGTATAACTAAATATTTCCAGTGTCCCCTTTATTAACAGGTGTAAGATAAGCATTTCACCAATCTACTGGAAGCAGAGAAACCTTAAGAGTTTACTGAACATATACTCTTAACAGTGACATTAGTAGAAATGATGCTTGAAAACTCCCTGAAATATTACCTGACCTCTTGAACAGCTTTTTGTAACTTTACACATGAAGGTATTATTTGTGCTCTAAATAATCATATGACAACCTACTGTTTCCCTCACTGAGAGTAGCAAAATTATGAACATTATATTGTAGCTTATGTGGACAAAATAAGAGCCACATTTTTCTACATCAGCCGAGATATTATTAAAGTGCCAATGAACGCAAGGGAACCAAGTGAAGTTCTAGGCAATCAAATACTATAGCTTCTTTATGTCCTTAGTGTTGACATGCTTATAACTTTTCCTTTCAGTCTTTAAGCCCTAGCTTCAAATGTCTTCAGATTACATTTCAACATTTTTATAATGAAATATTCAATAAGTCTTGTATAATTTATACAACTTTCTTTTTCTGTTCAACAATCTCTAAGTTACTGTCCCACAAAACATTATTTCTAGAGTCTTATAATTTGTGATCACTTTCTAAAAAGATGTCCAAACAGACCAGGTTCATCCATTTTATTACTTAATTCAGTTTAAGTTGTAATATGTCATTGTCCTCTTATACTGGCATATTCAGATATTGTGGAGTGCATCCTAGCATGATCTGATATTCCTGGGGGTTGTAGGATGTGTAATTTATTAATAAAGGACTCATTAATATTTTAATACGTCTAGTGTATTATATATAACCTTCTTACATACTGTGCATGTTGTACAAAGTTACATGCACTTGATATTTCAAGGAAGTAGTCTTCTCTGATGTTATCTGTTTGCCACATGGTCCAACCAATTTAAGGATGGTTAATGCCTCCTAAAAGGATAGAGGAGCACTCACCCAGAATACCTCTACAGACTGAGAAATATGCACTGCCTCAAACTCACAGGCATAAAGTACAGTTTTGTACCTACCATAAATGTAGATGTTTGAGTGTTCACCCTGCTGCAGTCATCACACTTGGGTTATCCTGTCGTCAGGCGGTCCCGCAGTCGGCCGGATTTCCAAAGTCTTGGTCCGACGTCGGTTGCTGTCACCTCATCCCTGACGTCAGTGCGCCAGGGGTACATATATTGCAACCGACACCATTTTCTTCAGTTTTTCTTGCCCCAGATGTCAGGTGCCCCAAAAAAGTGATACAAATTAGTACCAAAAGGTGTGAACACTGTACAAACACAAAATCCCTTCAGCTATAAGCAAATACATCAGAAAGGCATAGCAGAGATTTAGCCAGCAGATCAGAGGGGTTGGAGGGAGGGTAACCTGGACTGCAGCAGGCTGAACACTCGAACATCTACATTTATGGTAGGTACAAAACTGTACTATGTTCATCATGTTACCCTGCTGCAGTCATCACACTTGGGTTGAGTCCCAAAGCTAAGGTAGGGTGGAGGCATCATAGAGGGTTAGTGGAGGCAATGAGGCCCTGCAGAACTGCAGTGGCGAAGCCTGCCCTGGACTTAGAATAAAGAGGTAAGTGATAGTATTTGGTGAAGGTGTGCACAGAACTCCAAGTTGCAGCTTCTAAAATTTCCTTGGTAGGAACCCCCCTGAGAAAGGCTGTAGAGGTAGCTGTTGCCCTGGTAGAGTGGGATCTAATGGTAGGAGGAACTGGTTTCCCATGATGAGTATAGCAGAATCGTATGCAATGGCCTATCCATTTAGAAATGGTTTGCTTGGATATGGGCATCCCTTGAGAAGCTGTAGCATAGGAAACAAAGAGCTGGTCAGTTTTTCTGAAAGCCTTAGTTTTATCCAAGTAGTAACAAAGCTGCCTGTGAATGTCTAAGGAATGCAGGAGTCTCTCCCCTTTGTTCTGTGGATTGGGGAAGAAAGTGGGTAGGTGGATGGTTTGATTTAAAGCTATACTGGAAACCACCTTAGGCATGAAGGAAGGATTAGTTCATAGAGAAACTCTGTCTTGATGAAAAATGAGGAACGGTTCCACTGCCATAAGTGCCTGTAATTCTGAGACTCTCCTAGCAGAAGTAATTGCCAGGAGCAGGGCAGTCTTCCAACATAGGAACTGAAGGTCTGCAGAAAAAGCTGGTTCAAAGGGAGGTAGTGTTAGTTTTTCCAGAACAAAGTTGAGGTCCCATGTTGGTGCAGGGGCTCTTCTAGGTGGTCTAATGTTTTTTGCCCCCTCTGAGGAACTGTCTTAGAAGAGGATTTGAAAATAAAGGTGGATTGGTCTCATAGTGAGCTGAAATAGCTGGAGCATGGATTTTAATAGAGGAGAAGGAAAGTCATTTATGCAACATCTCAGCTAAATACTGCAGAATGTGAGGCATATGAGGCTGAGTTGCGTCTTGACCTTTAGCTTGGTTCCAAGCACAAAACCTTTTCCATTTGTCCGAGTAAGCCTTCCTGGTGCTTGGCCTCCTGGCCTCTAGGATAACATCCAGTACTGCTTGTGAAAGAGGGACTGGTGGGGTGCTTAATTGATTTGCCATGCAGCCAGGTTTAAGGTTTTGATCTGGCTGTGTAGAATCTGCTTGTCTTGCTGCGTGAGCAAATGAGGTATCTGAGGCAATATCCATGGTGGGCTGTGAGCCATATTCTTCAATAGCGGATACCAGTGCTGGCATGGCCAGTCTGGGGCTATGAGAATCAGTCGAGGTTTCTCCTTTCTGACCTTCAAAAGAACCTTTGTGAGAAGAGGTAATGGAGGAAAGGCATATGCTGTCAGGTTTTTCCAACTGAAGGAGAGAGCGTCCACTTTCCAAGCTTGATGGTGGAATGTCCTTGTGCAAAATTTTGTCAGCTGGTAGTTTTGAGGACTGGCAAACAGGTCTATATTTGGTAGACCCCATCTTTGAGTTATCATTGTAAATATTTGTGGGTCTAGCTTCCACTCGTGGGGATCTTTGATGTTTCTGCTTAGGTCGTCTGTCAATGTGTTTTTCTGTCCTGGCAGGAATTGAGCTTGTAACTGTACTTGGTAGGCCAGAGCTGTGTTCCATAAGATTATTGCTTGCCTGCAAAGAGTGTAGGAATGTGTGCCCCCTTGTTTGTTTATGTACCACATTACTGTGGTGTTGTCCGTCTTTATTGAAAGTTGTCCTGGCTGTAGTAGATCCTTGAAGGCTGTCGGAGCTTTCTGTACAGCTAGCATCTCTTTTTGGTTTATGTGCAGTTTCCTTTGTTCTGTAGTCCATAGGCCTTGAATGCATTTCCCTGCCATGTGTGCCCCCCAGGCATAGTCTGAAGCATCTGTTGTGATAGTTTGCCTGGGTGGGGGCAAGGTGAAAGGCTGACCCTTGTTGAGGTGACATGCCTGTGCCCACCATAGAAATTCCTGTTGAAGGCAGGGAATGAGAGATATCACTGTGTCCAAGCTGTGGCTGTGTTGAGACCATACGCTTTTTAGGTACCACTGTAATTTCCTCATATGCAGTTTTGCAAATGGTATTATCAGAATGCAAGATGCCATGAAGCCCAAAGCCTGCAGAATTTTTCTTGCAGTTAATTGGGTCTTTGTTGCCATTGTCTTGAAATATTGAGTCAGTTGTAATTGCTTGTCTGGTGTAAGATAAGCCTTCTGGGCCATTGTGTCCAAGCTGGCACCCAGGAATGTCATTTTTTGTGAGGGTACTAGTTTTGACTTCTTTTTGTTTACTGTGTACCCCAGACAATTTAGTAGATGCTTCACAAAAGCCAGATGTTGTAAGAGAATGTCTTTTCTTTCTGCTTCGATGAGGCAATCGTCCAGATATGGATATATTTGAATTCCTCTTTGTCTGCAGTATGCAATTACTGGTGCCAGGCATTTTGTGAATACTCTGGGTGCAGTAGATAAGCCAAAGGGCAGTGCAGAGAATTGATAATGGGTTTAATCTGCAATGAAACAGAGGTATCTTCTGCAACTTTGTCTGATAGGGACATGCAGGAATGCCTCCTTGAGGTCCAACGTTACCAGCCATGCTTCCTTGCCCAACATGGGAAGTAGCTGCTGTAGTGTTAGCATCTTGAATTTGGGAACTTGTAAGTAAGTGTTTAGAATTGAAAGGTCCAGAATTGGTCTCCAAGCATTTTCTTTTCTGGGTACTAGGAAGAGTCGAGTAAAATCCTTGTCCTTGCTCTTGAGTTGGTACCCTTTGAATGGCTCTAATGGCCATGAGAGCTGTAATTTGTTTTTGAGCCTCTGCCCTTTGATTTTGTGGCAGGTTTGGCATTCCTCTTTTTACTGGCAAGGTGTGAAAGTGGAATCTGTATCCTCGTAAAATGATGTCTAGGACCCATTTGTCCTTTGTGACCAAGTGCCAGTTGTCTGCAAATAGTGCTAGTTTTCCCCCCAAGGGGGCTGACAAAAGAGCTTTGTTTGGCCAGCTGAGGTGTAAGTCACTGAGTTTGTCTTCTTATGGGTTGAGACCTGTCTTCTCCTCCCTTCTGGGTTGGAGTGCCCCATTGGTGAGGCTTATACTGATCTTGTGGTTGTCCTCTGCCCCTTGGGCGCCTGTATTTACCCCTCTGAGGCCTGTCAGTGGCTGGAAAGGACCAATTTTTTGTTGGCCAGTTTCTGCTGAAGCGAGGGGGTGGGGGTTGTACTTGTAGGAAATCTTTGACTGTCTGCATTGATTTCGCCTTATCTTCCATTTTCTTTAAAACTTCTTCTGCTTTAACACCAAAAAGAACATCCTGCTGTAAGGCAGCATCTAGTAGTTTTGCTTTAGCATGATCAGGCAGACTTTGTTCCTTTAACCAAGCATGCCTACGTATAACTGATCCAGTGACAGCTGCTCTGCAGGAGGCCTCTAAAGAATCAAACCCACATTGTAAGGTATGTTTGCCCACGTGCTCGGTGGCGTGCAACAAATCCTGTACTTCTTTCATTTCAGATTGTTGAGGTAAGGTGGTTATCTTTTGTTTTAACTGAGAGATCAGAAATTGCTGATACTTAAGCATATGCAATTGGCAGTTTAGTGCTCTCATAGCTAAAGTGGCGGAGGTGTAAACCTTTTTCCCCCATCTGTCTAGTGCTCTTGAATCCCTTTCAGAAGGTACTGGATTTTTAGCCATGGAAGCCCTAGCCCCCTTGGGACCTTGGGAGATAGTCTCTGGGTCAGCTACTGGGCTTTTGTAAAGGGATTTGTGGGAATCAGGTACTCTGTAGTATCTGTCAGGCTTGGCTGGGGCAGGAGGTAGAGAGTCAGGGTTGAAACTGGATTCTAAGTAGACATCATCCACAAAGTCCAAAACAGGAGGGATGGCTAGAGGTCTGTGTTGGGGGAGTAAAAGAAACTCTCTGAGCCTTTTCTTGGAATCAGAGTAATCCTGACCTTCCCAGTGAAAATGTTCCCTCATAGTGTGTAAAGTTTCCCCAAAAGAGTAATCTTCTGGAGGGGAAGCTGAGGGAATAGAGTCCTCAGCATCAGAATCTTCATAAGGAGAGAAGGAATAGTCTTGGTCCTCCGAGGAATCCGAAGAAATAGACAGTTGTTCAGAGGAAGCAGAATCTTCCTCTTGTCTAGGCCTTTTGTCAGGAGGAGGCTAAGAACCCCTGATAAGAGAAATCAAATCTTCAGCCATTTTGAGCATCTGTTTCTTAGGCATAGGGCCTTGAACAGGAGACTGAAGTGAAGTCTTTTTCGATATAGAAGGAGTCTTCGACTTGGAAAACATTTTGACTGTAAGCGTCGTCGGTCTGAAAACGTCTTCAGAAATCAATGGCGTTTCAGAAGTACCGGCGTCCTTGGAAGGTAAATCGTCGGAAGAGCCTGAAGTAAAAGGCTGCGTCGGGCTAGTGCATTCTGACAAAATATCTGTAGCGGTCTGTGGTTCCATAACTGTGGTAGTCAGAGGCTGCGTCGGAGCCTCACTGATAACCGGAGACTGGATCAACCAAGGCCTCGGAATCAGGCTTAGGCCTGGGTTGTCTGTCCTTGTCCCTGCGTTTTTTGTGCACGTCGGTAGCTACGACGGCATGTTGTAGTTAAATTTTCTACCAAAAAAGTGTCGTACGAAATCAAATCGTCTTTTAATAGTACGTTTATTAAATCTAGCACAAAAACAACAAGAAGTGACATCGTGATCAGGGCCTAGGCAAGGTATGCAGTAAGAATGAAAATCCTTATGAGGTATTTGCTTCCCACAAGAAATACAATTGTTAACTTTTTCTGACATCGGTCTGAGGCAAGAAAAGTTTCCTCAATGGGGTACTTAGCTTTATAGAAGACTTCGGTCTGAAATTTGAATTCGAAAATCTCAGGAGGCGGCTGATCGGCACTTGCGAACTGCTTCTGCTTTGGGCACCGTGCGGCAAGAAAGACTGAAGAAAATGGCGTCGGTTGCAATATATGTACCCCTGGTGCACTGACATCAGGGATGAGGCGACAGCAACCGTCAGACCAAGACTTTGGAAATCTGGCCGACTGCGGGACCGCCTGACGACAGGATAACCCAAGTGTGATGACTGCAGCAGGGTAACACGATGAACATCACTTTCTGGACCTTATT
Source organism: Protopterus annectens (assembly GCF_019279795.1). Classification (NCBI taxonomy): domain Eukaryota; kingdom Metazoa; phylum Chordata; order Ceratodontiformes; family Protopteridae; genus Protopterus; species Protopterus annectens. The sequence goes on from NC_056729.1 coordinate 770,705,574, forward strand.
AACACAAACACCCTGGAACAGATGGTGCACACTCCATCCAGAGGATCAAACATCCCCCCCACCCCTACCCCACCTGTGTCATGTCCTAACTAGTAAGGTCGGATCACAAAGCCAACTCATTTAAAGTAAAAATCAATCCAGAAAATCCAGCTAAATCAGTAACAGTCAGGATCTATTCAAAGACAAACTGCGTCCTATTAAGTGACAGTTTGCCAAAATTCAAGGCTCCACCCCATACAGAGACCACAGCTACATATGCAGAATTATTCACAGAGTCACTATATAAACATGTGAATGGCTGCATAGAGGCTGCTGTACCCTATCAGAAACATGTCCAAAGCAAACACTAAAAACAAACGCCACTGGTGGAGTCCTCACCTAAACAGGGCATATAATAAAAGAAGAAAACTCATGGCCAAAATCAGGAAAGCAACTCCCTTAAAAACAAGTGCTCTCTCACACAACTAAACAAGAAACTAAGAGGTCTAAGTAAGTCCAACAAGGCCAACTATGAGGTCAGGATATTCTTGCTGGCTAAGGACAATCAGAAGGCTTTCTTCAGCTATATCTAGAACCTTAGAGGTAATACACAACAGCATAATGAAGTCACAGTGAACTGTACTATCTACACCAGTCAAGGTGACATAACAAATCTACTGGCTGATGCATTCAGCTCAAACTTTACCTCCTACTCTCTCCAGCTCCACCAGGTGAAATCCCCCTCCAACATACTTCCCCCAGCCATCAGCATGCACAGGTGCTGGCAGAACTAGCTAAAGCCAAGAACACTGCCTCCATGGGTTCTGACAGCATCCTAAGTTGCCTCCTAAACAGATTTAAAAATTACCTATCAGGACAACTTGAGGCACTCTTCAGCTACAGCCTTGAAACGGGATATGTTCCATGTGAATGGAGGACTGCAACAGTTGATCCTCTCCATAAGGATAGAACATCAACTGACCTGGGTAACCACAGACACATCAATTTAACAAGCCTAATATTCAAAGCCATGAAACATGACACAGATTATCATGGAAATGATAAACAATGACACTGGCAACCTACAGACACTGGAACCATCCAAATTTAGCTTTATGGGAAGGTCAAGCTTACTTAACCTGATAGATTTCTTTGAGAAGGACACAAGGCAATGGACGAAGGTAAAATGATTTGTACAGTGTATCTTGACCTGGTTAAGGCATATGATATAGTACTCCATTGAGACATTGATGACAAGCTCTCTGAAGTAGGTGTAAACCCTTACATAACTCGTTGCATTGCTGGCCGACTCACAGACAAGACCCAAGAAGTAAGGATCAATGAGAACACGCTCCAGTAAGAGAATGGTTACCAGAGGAGTATCCCAGGGCTCTATGCTGGACCTGCTCCTGTTTGGCATCTACTTCTTGCAGGTCAAGGCTAACATTAAAGGCCTCTGGCTCATTAAGTTTTGCAGATGACTGTAAAATGGGAGCCATTACAGATTCCCCCAAGACACAAACATCTTGCAAGTGGGTTTTAACAAAGAGAAATGACTGGTGGCAAAGCAATAGCCTAAATCTCAATGCTAATAAATGAATTGTAATGCCCTTTGGGAAACTGTCAACGCAAGTTAATTACTCAACTGATAAAATGCCCCTAAGAGTCAAACCAGTATTAAGGGATATGGGAATATAAGTAGACAGCAATCTGGCCTTTGACTAACATGTAGCTAAGACGATAAGAAAATCAATCTATGTCACCCAGCTTATAGGCAAGGGTATGGCATCCAGTTCCAATGAAGTTACAGTACCACTCTACTCTGCCTTATCAGACCTACCATTGAATACAATGCCCCCTTTGGCATGTATCTAACCAGACACTTGCAACAGTTGGAATGCCCCCAAAGGCTTCTCACCAAGAGAATTCAGGCCATGAATGCCTTGTCCTAAACAGTGACTGCCTAAAGGCTCTGTCTTTGCATTCTGTCTCCTATAGGCTGCTGAGAGGGATCTCTGCCTGCCTTATAGGGCTTCCTCAGATCCAGCCCTAATGGATTTGTTGCACATGCACAAAACAAACAGCACCAGAAACACTAGATCCAGGGATCTGAACTTTACTTGTGACATAAACAGAACATTTATGAGAGACAGATATGTGCCCAAAAGGATCCCCACACGATGGAATAGGCTCTCCATCTATGTAAAACAGAGTTCATCCCTGACCCTATTCAAACTAACCTTGAAAATTGGATGGGAAATCAAATTACCCTCCCCCCCAGTCTGGTCTCCACGTCCCATATAGACAGAGGCCATCAATAAGAAAATTATTATCCTAACACTTTCCCTACAAATCCATAGCTACCTGCCCAATAACATGCTCCACCTATAAGATAGTTGACCCAAATGGTTCGCAGTGCACTGTAAGGCTTGTAAGGGTCCTAGTGGTCATAAGGCAAGAAACAGCCTATGAACCTATGAGACAAGTTGCTCTTCATGTCTACACTCAGATTGTTCTTTTAGACAGACTACATTCCGATAAATCAATGCCAGGTTCATACATGACTACTAGGCTAACTGCCTTTATGGGCCATTTTAAGCCTAACCAATTTCCCCTTCAAAGGTGAGAATCAAACCCTGTACCATGTGTGAGGTAAACACCTTAACCATTATGCCAAACCACAACCCCTGAATAACTAGGCTAAAAACCTCGGGGGGGCCTTTTTAAGGCTAGCGATGCTTCCCAGAGTGAGGATCAAACCCTGTACCTTGTGCCTTTGAGATAAATACCTTAACCATTATGCCAACCCTCAAAGCTCATATGTGCTATTCCCCCTTTTAGCCACATTAGTAAATATTTGGAATGCGGTGGTGCAGCAGTTAGCGTTGTCGCCTCACAGCAAGAGGTTCTCCCGGTTCCATTCTCGGCTGGAGCGCCTTGTGTGTGGAGTCTGCGTGTCCTCCCCAAGGTTGGGTGATGTTTAAAGACATGCAGGTAGGTAAGTGAATGGGTGTGCCTTCCTTGAAGGTTGGCCGTCGGTCTGGCAACTCTGCACCGTAAAATCCACTGCCTAAGCAGACCAGAGCTCCGCTGTGGTGACCCCTAACCGGGAAAAGCTGAAAGACATTACTAGTTAGCATTTGGAACCAGGATTTGCACTTTTCATCTGTCTGTTTAGCCAGCCAGGTTTAAATGGGCATTATAAAACAATGTGGTAACTTCCTCAAGTTTACTGACAACTCCCCACTACAATGCCCCCTTTGGCATGTATTTAACCAGACACTTGCAACAGCTGGAATGCCCCCAAAGGCTTTTCACCAAGAGAATTCAGGCCATGAATGCCCTGTCCTAAACAGTGACTGCCTAAAGGCTCTGTCTTTGCATTCTGTCTCCTATAGGCTGCTGAGAGGGATCTCTGCCTGCCTTATAGGGCTTCCTCAGATCCAGCCCTAATAGATTTGTTGCACATGCACAAAACAAACAGCACCAGAAACACTAGATCCAGGGATCTGAACTTTACTTGTGACATAAACAGAACATTTATGAGAGACAGATATGTGCCTTAAAGGATCCCCACACGATGGAATAGGCTCTACATCTATGTAAAACAGAGTTCATCCCTGATCCTGTTCAAACAAACCTTGAAAATTGGATGGGAAATCAAATTACCCTCCCCTGCAGTCTGGTCTCCACGTCCCTTATAGACAGAGGCCATCAATAGGAAAATTATTATCCTAACACTTTCCCTACAAATCCTTAGCTACCTGCCCAGTAACATGCTCCACCTATAACATAGTTGACCCAAATGGTTTGCAGTGCACTGTAAGGCTTGTAAGGGTCCTAGTGGTCATAAGGCAAGAAACAGCCTATGAACCTATGAGACAAGTTGCTTTTCATGTCTACACTCAGATTGTTCTTTTAGACAGACTACATTCCGATAAATCAATGCCAGGTTCATACGTGACTACTAGGCTAACTACCTTTATGGGCCATTTTAAGCCTAACCAATTTCCCCTTCAAAGGTGAGAATCAAACCCTGTACCATGTGTGAGGTAAACACCTTAACCATTATGCCAAATCACAACTCCTGAATAACTAGGCTAAAAACCTCGGGGGGCCTTTTTAAGGCTAGCCATGCTTCCCAGAGTGAGGATCAAACCCTGTACCTTGTGCCTTTGAGATAAACACCTTAACCATTATGCCAACCCTCAAAGCTCATAGGTGCTATTCCCCCTTTTAGTCACATTAGTAAACATTTGGAACACGGTGGTGCAGCAGTTAGCATTGTCGCCTCACAGCAAGAGGTTCTCCCGTTCCATTCTCGGTTGGAGTGCCTTGTGTGTGGAGTCTGCATGTCCGCCCCGAGGTTGAGTGATGTTTGAAGTCATGTAGGTAGATACGTGAATGGGTGTGCCTTCCTTGAAGGTTGGGCATCGGGCTGGCAACTCTGCACCGTAAAAATCCACTGCCAATCATGAGCAGACCAGAGTTCCGCTGTGGTGACCCCTAACCGGGAAAAGTCGAAAGACATTACTAGTTAGCATTTGGAACCAGGATTTGCACTTTTCATCTGTCTGTTTAGCTAGCCAGGTTTAAATGGGCATTATAAAACAATGTGGTAACTTCCTCAAGTTTACTGACAACTCCCGACTACTTAAACAAACTGACAGCATGTGAGAGATGTAGTTATACAGTGTTACTGAAGGCTCTTACACAAAACCACAACAAACAAAAAACAGACTATGAATACCACATAACACAACATTAAACTAATCACATACAACTAAGACCAAACACATAGGCCCTGCCATATGCTGAGGCACTTAAAAGTAACCTACCTGAGTCACAAAGGTTGCCGAAATGTATCTTAGAAACAAGTACCCTCTGAAACCTCACAATACAGGAGTCACATTGTTTCATATCAGAACCCCATAAGATAAACCTCCACACAGTGCAATATCATAGATGACGCCATAGTGAGACAACAATGTAACATTCAGCAGATGTGGCAAGGAAAGGGTCATGGTCAGCTGCCTATCAGGTGCCAACATTTGCCACATCACACATACACTCAAGTTGCTGCACTACAACTGCACATATGACACAGTATAACTGCACATGGGTGTAAATGACTTGTGCTATACCCCCCGAGATCATATGAAGGCAGACATGACGGACCTCTGAGAATAATGTGTCTAAAGCAGGTATGAACCCAGCCTTGAGCAGCACTCTACCATCACCAAGAATGATACAACAATACAAACAAATAATTACTGACTTCAACAAATGGCTTAGCTTCTGATGTCATCCTAAAGGGGAACAATGTATCTCTGGATTGGAGAAGATGGTGGACATCTCTAACAGCTTTGCCAAGGACGGCTTGCACCTAGTCCCCCGCATGCAGGGGAGTAGCACTTGGATGTAACAGGTGAATGCACGGTGGGAGAGATACCAAGGGGTAGTTCATATAAAAAAAAAATGTTGATGGAAGCTTTCAATGGCACAACCCACAGGACACCCCTTAGGTTCAGCAGCAGCCTACCCTTAGAACAGTAATAATCTAGTGGCAATAGGACAGGCTGGTATACCTGGCAATGGATGGGAGCACTGGAGTATCTGGAAAGTATGAAGCAGATAGGAAACAAAAACAAAAAACACAAGCATTAAAAGGACATCACTGTGTTTTCTTACTCTGTTACAAGATGCTTCAGGAGATGCCTCACTTCCAAGGAGGCTGTGTAGTAGGACATACAAGACCTTAAGGAAAATTAATGTGAATAAAACAAAAGAAAATCAAATAGGAGTGGGGTCAGTTGCTAAAAGCAGAGACAAACAAGATACATAGCAGGCTATTTGTCTGACATTTGGATACTCTACTTAGTCTTGTAATTTCAGAATATTTGCATGGATGTACATTCACAGATATTTTATACAACTCCAAGGCTGAAGAAGCTGTTCCCAAATGAAAATGATTTCTAAGTGGCTACCTAGGGATTCCACTGTGCTACCGATGGGATGACCAATGGGACAGGCAAGTAATTCTGACTGAAAAATAAGTATTTTTATTTTTTTAACTACAGATACTACTGAAAATAAATGTAGCATTACTGCAATAAAAGTGCAGTAGATGATTACAAAAAATGATTAAGGAAAAATATAAACGCAAACATATGATGGCATAATGACTAAGGTCTTCAGCTCAAAGTCAGAAGATCAAATGGTTAATCTTTTGTAATTTGATTCTTGTTTTCAAGCTGAACAAAAATGTGTTTAAAAAGAAGCTGCAGCAGCATCTCATAAAGCAATACTATGGAAGCTAATTCTATGGTCAACAACAGTGGAGTCAAAGGGATACCAAGCAGGCCTAGTCTCAATGTTCTCTCTAAATTTTACCCCAAATTCAATTATTTATTTATTTATTTATTTCCAGTCTGATTACCGGGGAAGTCCACTGGGCCCAGAGAGCCCGTTTTCAGTGGAGATCCAGGTTGAAAAGCTCCATGAAACAGATTATAGTAAAGATAGCAGTCCAATAAAAATAAAAGTACAAGTACAAATACATATCAAATACAAATCGTGAGCAATATTGCCCATAGTGGAAAAATATCATGCAGATACTTTTTAACAAATTCACACAAAGTCAAAAGCTACTTACAATATTTACAGAGTGTAAGAGATTGTATGGGAATTAGCTATAGAAGGTTATATACAATTTGACATAAGGATTCGTGAAACATCAAGAAAATGACGAGGGCCTCCTACAAATGGAAAAAAAAATGTGTGTGTGTGTGTGTGTGTATGTGTGTGTATATATATATATATATATATATATATATATATATAAAAATATAATTTACTATCAAATGGGCGATCAAACTTTGTTCGAGTTACATTAGTTTGAATGCCCAATTCAACATTATCACAAGAACGAATAAACAAATGTTGAAATGCACAACAGCGAATGCACTACAGCATTCGCTAATGTGAATTTCAACATTTTAATGCAGATCGCACTATAGTGGGGATCAGGAAATGTACCCTTTCCCTCACTGTAGTGTGATCTCGGAGTTTGCATATATAAGTAGCAGGGGGTGTGGGGGGGCTTATCCCCCTGCAAAAAAGTTGCTTACTGTGTGTTGCACAGTGGTAGCAGTTGCAGAAGTGTGGAAAATGTTCGAATTGTGTTGAATTCGACATTCTCCACTTCCGCATTCGATTTTTGTGCCAGTCAATGTTTTGTTTTTCGGTTATCCGGTTCATTCACAAACACACAAATCCAGCCATCCATTCATCCATCCATCCTCAACCCCTTTTCCCATTTTGCACTCGGGGTCAGGGTGCCACTTCAGCAGTGGCAATCATCTTGAACCAAGGTTTACACCACTGGGTGGCTAGCCCTGCAGTGGTAGGTTATTCATAACACACACTCGCACACACACTCTCACCTTTGGCCAATTTTAGTGTGTCCAATGCATGTCTTTGGACTGTGGGAGGAAATCGGTGCACCTGGAGGAAACTCATATGACCACAGGGAGGACATGCAGATTCTGCACAGAAGGCACCCCAGTCAAGAATTGAACCAGAGAACCTCTTGCTGTGAGGCAACAATTCTAACTACTGCACCACCGTGGCCTCCTGACACATTTATTTCAGTTTGTCGGCACTCGGCATTACAAGTGCCAACATTTCAATAAGAAGTTGTTTAATTGTTTACCCCAGCAATGACCATCCTGTCCTGTAATTATATATATATATATATATATATATATATATATATATACACACACACACACACACACACACACACACACATTACAGTACACGATGTTCATTGCTGGGGTAAACAATTAAACAACTTCTTATTGAAATGTTGGTACTTGTAATGCAGAGTGCCGACAAACTGGGGAAAAAAAGATCAGAAATCCAGGAGAAGAGCAAATCAAAAACACTGTTCTTCTTTAAACATCTCTTTTGCAGGAGGTAACCATCTGATGGGGGGGCAAGCCCCCTATACCCCCAAACCTTTATATATACCAACTCCAAGATCGTCACACCTCGGAGAAAAGGGAATATTCCAGAAAATGGCAATCGTGGACATGTCTGATTTTTGGCCATTCAGGCTCTGTGTTTCAGGAGACACTCTACTGGGTCTTAACATTTCAAATGGTTATCCAGTTGGAAATATGAATGCCAAATGGCTGAATATACCCGTTGAAAGGGTAGGGTGAATTAACTGAGTCTGGTACCATCGTATAATGGTTTTCCATCAACTCTTTCCAAAGCATTTACCAGATTTATGTTTACTAAATTCTAAGTCATTTAGTTGCCATCAGTATTCAAATAACACTTTCTAACCTTGTACTTAGCTCTGAGCAGACTCCTTAACTCCACCATAACAAAGGAAATGAGTAACCATTGACTTTCTAAACAAAACTGCCTAGAGATGTTTCAGAACTTGTAGGGTAAAAATGCTTGTTGCCATCTCCGTAGTTAGACCACAAAACGTGGATGTGAAGTACAATGGGTACTGCACACTGAAGGAATACAGTATCACCAATCACTCAGTGCATTAACGGACCAATGGGGGGTGGAAATAACTGCTGAAACAAATCTCCAATGCAAGGATACAACTCATCTGTAGATTTTCACTGTGTGGACTGCTGACTTGAAATAATAAGCAAAAAGAGTTACACAGCTAACAACGAAACATCATATGCTTTCTTATGTGAAGTGCATTTGCTGACTACATGATTTACCTATCAGTTTATTATGTACTCCACTTTTAAAATGGTGTGTAACATTCTACAATGCAAAGCAAGAAAGAAAAACTTACCATTAATCAGTGTCTTGAAATTTCCTATAAATTTCACATATTCATACACAGGTGGTTCTTTAGAATCTAGTGCTCCTCTAAGCATATGGCAGCAAAACTCTAGTTGATTTTTTGCTAGAAAAAAAAAGTGCATTATTACAGAAACAGGATCTCTGCTAAGCAAAACAAAAAACAGTCCCAGAACAAAATTTGGTAGCATTTCCACAGAAGAGGAACCTTGACAATAAAACAGGAAAATGTAAAATTCTGCACTAATATTTTATCATTTTGAAGCTCTTTCGTGGTTGTGATACTTTTACTGTACAGAATTTTGTTCATTAAATCTCTAACAAGTGGCTTTTCTCCACATTAAATTACTGTATCTGTACTGATAAAAAAGCAAACTCTGGCAAAGCTGGAACAATCTTGAAGCAGGCAAAAACTAAAGAGGATAACAGTCATTTCATTTTATTTTACACCTGTTAACCCCTGTAGAGCATTGGCCCAGTGGACCAGTTTAAGGCCCAGCCCAGGAAATGACAAAGATTAAAAAAGAAGTAAGTAATGTCATTATTAGCAAAGGTATAAACAAGGTTACAGTATGCAACAGATAGCTTCTATCTTTGCCTACAGATTTTATAACCACGTAATATGGGTACACTTTGCTGCTTCTTTATATTAACTCAGTATTAACAACAGAAGGAAAGGATAAGATATTGCAGAAAAAGGGGTAGAAGGAATTGGGTGGAGAGGAGGGAGGAATATGTTATGTGAGATGGCTGGGGGAAGTAGAGAGAGTGAATGATAATGCAGAAGACGAGCTGTGAGATTTAAGATGTTTTTGTTCTAAAAAGGTTAAAGTAAGACTAGTGGAAAGGAAGGACAGGGTGTAAGATGGGTGATTCGATACCTAGGGAAGAAATGCATCTGCAAATTGCTTTTGTGAAGAGACAGTTCTTTAATTTGGGCAAGATGGTAAATTGCCCCATCTCAGAAACTGCACTCTGCAGAGTTACACTTACAGCCCTTCAAGTAATGTGTGGCTGACATGTGAAGCATAAGGTTATTAGCACATTTATATAATATACAGCATTGTTTGTTGCTCCACTGTTAATGCTGCTACTTTCTACATACAGTATGGATTATAAAACTAAGTGTAGCTGCAAAACAGGAAGATGGGGTGGGGGGTCACTGATTGTGCCAGAACACTAGTTCTCCAATCATAAACACAAGTAGGAGTTCTGGACACAGAAACAAAACCATTAGAGCAACAAAATAAGAAGAGCTGTCCAGACTGTGAGGTACAGCTATTACAGTGAGCACTAAAGATAAACAAGCAAGCTGCATACTGATCTAGCATGGGATAAACAATGATGGAGAAAACCTATTCTTGACAGCTAACATTTCCTTTATTTTATTGCTGGCAAGTAGATAAAATAAAAACAAAACTCCCTGCACATTGCAACTATAATGAACTTCCTAACTCAGCTTGCTAAGATCCACAGGAAAATTAAAGCTAAGGAGCATCACTGACATTTTTTTCAAATATGTTCCTAATAACATCAGACATGAGCCAGAAAGGAGCACCAGCAAATATAGTTCAGCTGCAGGAATGTATGCTTACCATAGAAGTACACCTTTGAAGGGAGGTCACTGCAATAGTAAATCATAACATTTGGGTTTACCCACTTTATCCATTCCTTCGCCTGACCAGATGATGAAAAAGCAACAAACTCTTCTGCAAGGTGCCAACCTGACTCGTGCACAGGGTAGGTACTACCAAAAGAAGGCACAAGTCTTTCTTATAAAGTCCATATATGTAACTAACGTGTACTGATGTGCACACACACACACACACACACACACACACACACACACACACACACACACACACACACACACACACACACGCGTGCGCACACACTTTAAACCTAATCAATTCCCTTCCAAAAGTGAGAATATAATAATGCATCTTGTTACAATAAAAATAATTTATGCATTATGTCCCAAAACCAACACTTCAGCTTTGGAAAATGAAGGCAGACTTCTACCTAAAACTTACAAACAAATGTCATGTCATCTAGGCAAGGTTTTGTTTTACTAAGAGAGCAACAAATTAAAAATTATTATTCTTTGTTGCAAGAACAGAACTGCTGCCCTGAATTTTTTATCTATTTTTTAAATGTTTCCACTAAATATACAACAGGGGGAGAAAAGGTTTTCAACATTACAGCAACCAAAACTTTTTATACACATTTCAGAACAATTTCCAGTTTCACCTCTCACTCCTCCTACAGTGGTACATTTCTCAAAGATTATAGTCTCTCAAATTTCTCACTATCACATATGCAAACAAAAGTCTAAACTTTTCCTTCATTCATCCTTTCCTATCACCTACCTTAACGATGCAATTTAATCAGCCCCCTTAAGTAATACAACTCAATTCTCATTCCATCTTCTTATGCTATTAACTGAACTCCGTCTCCAGTCTTCTGTTCTTAGATGATCCATACAGCCTCTCCCTTCCCTTTAACCATCTAATCATCTTCTCCAGCCATTCTTTACTCCCTCTCTATACCTTCCTCATTAAATTATTGGTCATCTCTTTATTAATCATGCTGTCTATACCATAGCTATCAACCTCCTCACTTCCCCTACTGTAATTTACATCTCCACCTCCTTATTCAACTGCCATCTCAGCCCCTCTTCTCCTCCCAAAAATGCAAATGTCCTACTTCCATCAAGTCACCACTTAAAGCCTTGCTCCATAGCTTTCCAGCTGGTTCCTATCTCAGCCACACTTTTATAGAAGCTCATAACATGAGGTTAATTTGTATTCTCCTCTCCACATTTCCAGAAATTTTCTGACTGCCTCATTCCTCATTAAATATTCTTAAGGGCTTCTTATACCACCTATGAATCAGTCGTCAGCAAATATCCACCATATCACCAATCAAATTTAGCACCAGTCACCTTCCAAACCTATTCCCTTATTCTGTCATCTTTCAAATTATCTTATTTATCCATTGAGTTGCCAACTTGTCCATACCATCCTTTACTTCTTTGTAAATGTTTCTCCCCAGCCACTTGCATATGTGTGTGTGTGTATATATATATATATATATATATATATATATATATATATATATATATATACACACACACACACATATATATAAACACACACACACACACACACACACACACACACACACACACACACACACACACACACACACACACACACACACACACACTCCTGCCTTTCTTCAACCTTTCCCATTCTTGAACTAGTATCCCATATGCTCCTCCCTCTTTCCCTCTCCATATCTCTTTCATCCTTATATATGTTCCTAGCTTTGGCTATCCATATTCTATAAAATAACCAGTCTCCCTTATATACCCCACACATCCCTCTTACTCAAATCAAGCCACTTCCAAACGCCATCTTCTTTAGTTAATTCCACTAGCATTCTTACTGCTACCCTCTAAATACTGTGCATTCCACTTCTCCAGGTAGCCCCCCCTCCTGCACACTTGTCAGTCTCCTCTTCTCTCTGGCCTCCCAGGTGATTTTGGTGATGCTTGGGATTATTTTCAGCAGTTAAAACACTGAGGACTACTCCAGATGGCACATATACTTTTAATATCACATATAACAGATAAATACTAACAATATTATTTTCTTTACGTCTTCTTTGCTGGCAACCAGGCAGTATAATTGCTAGTTGGTAACAGAATTTTATTAAGCTTGATATCTTTTACAGGCTTTTTTAAGAATGTTTTTATACATCTAGTTAACCTGCTGTTCAGTGTGTAGCCATCTTAGAAATCCAGAAGTAACCAATTTTTTGAGATATTTAATGCCTATAAATGTAGAAGAGTGGTTGAGGGGACAAGGAAATGGAGAAATAGAACGTGGTGTTATGGGAAGAAGGTCAGCTAGGACAATACGAAAGGGCACCTCATGACCAAAAAGCCAAATGGTTTACCGTAACTTGCTTGAGCTCTGATTACTTGATTTTGAGTTGCTTGAGTTGTATTTCCTTGAAAGTACAGCTGTGTACACTTACCATAAATGTAGATGTTTGAGTGTATTCACTGTTGCAGTCATTACATTTGGGTAATCTTGCTGGCAGGTTGCCCTCGGCCAGCCTGAATTCCAAAGTCTTGGGTCCTGCATCGGCTGCTGTCGCCCCTTCCCTGACGTCAGGTCATCAGGGGTATAAAAGAAGCAGCCAACACCATTTTCTTCAGTTTTTTCTTGCCCCACGTCAGGTGCCCCCAAAAAGGGTAGCCAAACTTTATGTATATATTCAAAAATACATCAATAAAAATTTTACCTTCATCTATAAGCAAATACACCACATAGGTAGTATAAATCAGAGAAGGAAAGATAAGATCCAAAAGAAAAAGGGGGAAGGCGGGAGGGTAACCTGGACTGCAACAGTGAATACACTTGAACATCTACATTTCCTGTATGTGTACACAACTGTACTATGTTCTTCGTGTTTCACTGTTGCAGTCATTACATTTGGGTAGAGTCCCAAAGCTATGGTTGGGAGGCTGGAACTAGACAGCAGTAGGAACGGCTATGAGGCCCTGCAGAACTGCAGTGGCAAAGCCTGCCCTGGATTTAGAGTAGAGTGGCAGATGATAATGCTTTGTAAAGGTGTGCACTGAACTCCAGGTTGCCACCTCTAAAATGTCTGTGGTAGGTACTCCCCTGAGAAAGGCTGCTGAGGTGGCTGCAGCTCTGGTGGAATGAGGCCTAATGCCCTTAGGCACTGGCTTGCCATGGTGTAAGTAGCAGAAATGAATGCAGTGGCCTAACCACTTAGAAATAGTCTGCTTTGAGACAGGCATTCCTTGTGATCCTGCAGCATATGCCACTAGTAATTGCTCTGTTTTCCTGAAAGCTTTGGTTCTGTCCAAGTAGAATCTAAGCTGTCTGTGTACGTCCAAAGAATGCAGAATTCTTTCCCCTTTGTTCTGTGGATTTGGGTAAAAAGTAGGCAGATGGATGGCTTGGTTAAGAGCCACACCGGACACTACTTTAGGCATAAATGTTGGGTTTGTCCTCAGGGAGACTCTGTCCGGATGAAAAATGATGAAAGGTTCCACAGCCATGAGCTCCTGTACCTCTGAAACTCATCTTGCAGAAGTAATTGCTAAGGGCAGAGCTGTTTTCCAAGATAAAAACTTCATATCAGTTGTAGCTGCTGGCTCAAAAGGAGGCAGGGTGAGCTTTTCCAAGACATAGTTGCGGTCCCATGCGGGTATTGGTAGTCTTCTTGGGGGCCTTAAATTTTTGGCTCCTCTGAGGTACTGTCTTAATAAAGGGTGAGAAAAAAGTGGTGGCTCTGTATTGTAATGAGCCGAAATGGCAGAGGCATGAATTTTAATAGATGAAAAAGATAGGCCTTTGTCCAGCATCTCAGTTAAGTATTGCAAAATCTGAGGAATATTTGGTACTGCTGTATCAGTTCCTTGTGCCTGGTTCCAGGCACAGAATCTCTTCCATTTTCCAGCATAAGACTTTCTAGTACTAGGCCTTCTGGCTTCCAGAATGACATCCATCACAGCTTTACTGAGAGGTGTTTTTTGTATGTCTACATTATCCGCCATGCTGCCAAGTTTAATGTCCTGAGTTGGCTGTGCATGATTTGATTGTTTTGCTGGGACAGTAGTCGAGGTATCTGAGGTAAGGTCCATGCCGGGTATAGAGATAAGTTCCTTAGTATTGGATACCAGTACTGGCGTGGCCAGTCTGAGGCAATCAGTATCATCTTTGGCTTCTCCTGTCTGACCTTTACGAGCACCCTGGGGAGGAGAGGCAGTGGAGGAAAGGCATACACTGATAGGTTTCTCCAGCTGAATGATAGGGCGCCCACTTTCCATGTTTGTCTGTGATAAGTCCTTGGGTAGAATCTTTTTAGTTGGTAATTGAGAGGGGAGGCAAATAGATCGATGTCCGGGCATCCCCATTTCCTTGTTATCATGCTGAAGACTTGTGGATCCAGCTTCCACTCATGGAGATCCATGAGGTTACTGCTTAGCTCGTCTGCCAAAGTATTTTCTTTTCCTGGCAGGAATTGTGCCTGTAGATGTACTTGGTAAGTCAAAGCTGTGTCCCACAAGGTCATGGCTAGTCTGCAAAGGGGGGGTAAGAGTGTGTGCCCCCCTGCTTGTTTATATATCACATGACTGTGGTGTTGTATGTCTTTATCAGTAGTTGTCCCGGATGAAGTAGGTCCTTGAAGGCTGTCAGGGCATTTTGAACAGATAACATCTCTTTTTGATTGATATGTAGATGCATTTGGTTTGAGGACCATGTGCCCTGAATGCCTCTTCCTGCCATGTGAGCTCCCCAGGCATAATCTGATGCATCCGTCGTTAGTGTCTGCCTGGCTGGAGGTAATGTGAATGGCTGTCCCTTGTTCTGGTGACAAGCCTGTGCCCATCATCGAAACTCCTGTTGCAGGCAGGAATGAGAGTAATGACTGTTTCCAGGCTGTGGCAATGTTGAGTCCAAACACTTTTTAGGTACCACTGAAGTTTCCTCATATGCAGTCTTGCATATGGAATTAGAAGGATGCAGGATGCCATGAAGCCCAAAGCCTGCAGAATTTTTCTTGCAGATAACTGGGCCTTTGCTGCCAGCAGTTTGAAATAGGTAGTCAGTTGCCTTTGTTTGTCTGGTATGAGATAAGCCATCTGGGCAGTTGTATTCAAGCTTGCACCCAGGAATATTATCTCTCGTGAGGATACTAGTTTTGATTTCTTTTTGTTGACTGTGTATCCTAGGCATGATAGAAGTCTTTTCACAAATGCCAGATGTTGAAGAAGAATGTCCTTGTTCTCTGCTTGAATGAGACAGTCGTCCAAGTAAGGATATATTTGTATTCTTCTTTGTCTGCAGAATGCAATTACTGGTGCCGGGCACTTTGTAAAGACCCTGGGCGCAGTAGATAAGCCAAAGGGCAGTGCAGAGCATTGGTAATGCATTGAACCAGCCTTGAATCTTAGGTATCGTCTGCATGACTGTCTGATTGAACATGCAGGTATGCCTCTTTTAGGTCTAAAGTCACAAGCCAAGCATTTTTACCCAACGTGGGCAGAAGCTGCTGCAAAGTCAACATTTTGAATTTTGGAATATCCAAGAAAGTGTTCAGAATAGATAGGTCCAGTATCGGCCTCCAGGCCATGTCCTTTCTGGGTACCAGGAACAGTCTTGAGTAAAATCCTAGTTCCTGCTCTTGTTCTGGTACTTGTTGAATGGCCCCCATGTCCATGAGGGATGAGACTTGTTTTTGCGCCTCTGCCCATTGATTTTTTGGCAGATCTGGCCATCCGTTTGCCTTTGGCATAGTATGGAAATGGAACTTGTATCCTTGTGACACTATGTTTAGAACCCACTTGTCCTGGGTTATGATCTGCCAATTTTGAGCAAAAAGTGCTACTTTTCCCCCTAAGGGTGCTGCCAGAAGATAAGTGCTTGGTGCAGGCAGGGGGAAGTCATTGGGACTGTTTTCTGTATGTTTGTGATCTATCTTCTCCAGCTTTGGAGGTAGAAGCACCCCACTGTTTGGGCCTATAAGAACCTTGCGCTTGGGATCTACCCCTAGGGCGTCTGGTTCTGCCCCTTTGAGGTCTGTCTGACACAGGAAAGGACCAATTTTTTGTAGGCCAGTGTCTACTAAACCTGGGTGGCTGTACTTGTAAAAAATCTTTGACAGTTTGCACAGATTTAGCTTTGTCCTCCATTTTCTTTAACACATCTTCTGCCTTAACACCAAACAAAGTATCATGCTGCAAAGATGCATCTAGTAATTTTACTTTAACATGATCAGGCAGATTTTGTTCCTTTAACCAAGCATGCCTCCTAATTACAGAACCCGTAACTGCGGCCCTGCAGGAGGCCTCCAAAGAATCAAAACCACATTGCAAAGTATGCTTTCCAACTTGTTCTGCTGCATATAATAAATCCTGCATTTCCTTGTTTTCTGCACAATCAGAATTTAACAACATTTTCTGTTTAAGCAATCCCATGACATGTTGCTGATACTTAAGCATATGAAATTGACAGTTTAAGGCCCTTATAGCCAAAGTTGCAGATGTGTAAACCTTTTTTCCCCATCTATCCAGTGCCCTTGAATCCCTGTCAGAGGGGGTTGGTTTTTTTGCAGTGGAAGCCTTAACTCCATTTGGACCCTGTGAAATAGTTTCTGGGTCAGCAGCATGGTTTTTAAAAAAAAATTTGTGTGAGTCAGGAACCCTGTAATATCTGTCAGGCTTAACAGGAGCTGGGGGTAAGAAGTCAGGGGTCAGACTAGACTCCGAAAACACATCCTCTACAATGTCTAACAGGTGGAATAGCTAGAGGCCTGTGCTGAGCTAGTAATAGAAAATCCCTGAGCCTCTTTTTAGATTCTGAAAAATCTTGGCTCTCCCAGTGGAAATGCTCCCTCATGGTATGCAAGGTTTCCCCAAAGGAATAGTCCTCAGGAGGAGATGCTGAAGGTATAGATTCTTCAGCATCAGAATCCTCATGGTGGGAAGAGAATATTCCTGATCAGAAGAGGAATCAGAAGAAATAGAAGCCTGATCTGAAGATTCATAGTCAGTGTCTTGCCTAGGCCTCTTATCAGGAGGGGGATGGGTACCCCTGGTCAAGGTAATCAAGTCTTCGGCCATTTTGAGCATCTGTTTTTTGGGCATAGAGGCCTGTCCACGTGGCTCTTCAGTTTGTTTCCTTGCTTTAGAAGGTGCTTTAGTCTTTGCCTTTGATGTTGAAGTCGTTTTAATGTAAAGATGTTTAGGTCTGAATACACCCTCAGAAGCTGGTGCCTGCTCAGCGGCTCCGGACCCATCTGAGGGATTAGCGTCAGAGGCTCCAATACCTTGAGTATCCAGTGGCATGGCCGACTCCACGTGGGCATCGGTAGCGGCCTGCGACTCTAAAGTAGCGGGTGTCAGGGGCTGCAAAAGCGCCTCACTGAGAACCGGTGAACTGGCGACTGGCTTAAAAGAAGCTTCGTCGTCGGTTTTGGGCCTCGGTTGTTTTTCTTTTTCTTTGCATTTTTTGTAAACTCCGGTAGTCGGATGGCTATCCGATGACATTTCAGGATAATTAAACTGATGTCCAAAAAAGTTTAAAGCAAAATCATACCAACGCTTAATAGTGCGTTGGTTAAATCTAGCACAAAACTGACAACCAGTAACGTTGTGATCAGGGCCTAGGCAAGGAATACAATAAGAATGAAAATCCTTATGAGGTATTTGCTTTCCGCAAGAAATACAATTATTAACTTTTTCTGACATCGGTCTGGAGCAAGAAAAAAGTTTCCCCAAAGGGGTACTTAGCTTTATTGAAGACTTCGGATCTGAAACTCAAACACAAAAATCTCAGGAGTCGGCCGACTGGCACTTACGAACTGCTTCTGCTTCGGGCACCGCGAGGCAAGAAAGATTGAAGAAAATGGCGTCGGCTGCTTCTTTTATACCCCTGATGACCTGACATCAGGGAAGGGGTGACAGCAGCCGACGCAGGACCCAAGACTTTGGAATTCAGGCCGGCTGAGGACAACCTGCCAGCAGGATTACCCAAATGTAATGACTGCAACAGTGAAACACGAAGAACATCTGTTGTTTACTCACTTGCTATTAACTCACTTTCACTGTCATGTTGTGTAAAGTTTCTTTAATCTCCACTGAGGTCAAGGGGTACTGGACAAATAAATCCTTATTTGCATACTTTGATAATGGTCACTTTTTCATGAAGACGGAATGACTTTAATGAGAGAATATTTACAAGTAAGCAGGATTGTGAGGTAGTAACCCCTGCCCACACAGAAGGTACAAGGGGGACCACCCCCTATAAGAAAGAGTTTACCAATATTTACATGTCATCACTAATTTCTGGTCTCCTCAAATGCATATGCTAGACCAAGTGCATTCATTACCTTTAGTACACATATACAGTTGTCTGGAGCGCCTTCTGTGTGGAGTCTGCATGT
This sequence comes from Protopterus annectens, assembly GCF_019279795.1. Taxonomy (NCBI): domain Eukaryota; kingdom Metazoa; phylum Chordata; order Ceratodontiformes; family Protopteridae; genus Protopterus; species Protopterus annectens. The sequence continues at coordinate 770,724,384 of NC_056729.1, forward strand.
CCTCCCCGCAGTCGAGTGACATTTAAAGACATGCAGGTAGGTGCATGGCGTGAACGGGTGTGCCTTCTTTAAAGGTTGGGTGTCAGACAGGCAACTCGGCACTGTAAAAATCTACTGCCAATCAGTAGTGGACCGGAGTCCTGCTGTGGCGACCCCTAACTGGGAAAAGCCGAAAGACATTACTAGTACACATATATAGCCAAGGTAATGGAATTTGTGTGAAAATGTAGAATCTACTGTGTTTACAGCTTGCACATTCCGAAATAAAATAATAGACTTAGACCAGTCTAAATACAATGCATCCTTTGAAAAAAGGGTTTGCTTAGCGACTGTAAGCCCTCTCCTCTTTGCAGCAAAGCAGACAATGAGCTGTTCTGGCTTAAGGAACTAATGCATTCTTTTTTGGGTAGAGCCTGAGAGTAAGTTTTGAAGGACTCTTTAAATCCTGATTTCTACCCTGAGAAAGAAACCAGGGATATGAACAGACTGCTTTGTGGACAGTTCTGGACAAGTTTTTGATGGAAATATGGGTCAGACAGCAGATCTTGTGAAATACCAATTATGGCTTCCTGCAAATGCCTTGCAGTTTAAACTGTGATATCCTGACAGTAGAGATAACGTCAACTAGCGAAAGTGTGCTTCGAGAATCAAATTTTAGAGCAACTGAACATGCAAGCTCAAAGAGAGACTATCACTAATGAAATTCAAATCCCAGGGGGTTCAATAGTTCTTCAGAGGAGGAAAGCAATGCAGGACGCTTACCACTTGACCAAATAGTTCTGGACCACACAGCTGCCCTCCACAATATTCTGGTGAGCAAAAATGCTTAAGGTGTTCACCATGACTATGGAACAAGTAACACATTGTTTATACGTATGTCTAACACAGTTTAGAACAACTTGCAGGCTGAGTGATGAAAGCATAAATAAGACAACTTTATGATTAGATAACGATTTCCACTTAACTGAGTTCAATCTGACATACAGAAGAGTCAAACATATTCATTACTCTTTGAAATTCTTTATAAAAAGTCAAACAAATACAAATGATCAAAACCAGAAGCCAAATCAGCTTTCAGCAAGGAAAAATAATTATATCTTACCATAATGTTCCAGCTGTGTTGTTCATCTTCTTTCACTTATCACTGATGAACCAAGTCGGCCTTTTTACCAAGCTTGCGCCAGCCAAAAAAACTCTCAAGCTAAGTGTCTACCCAGAATGCCCTTCTCCCTGTTACCTCAGATTGAGTTTGCTAGAGAAGAAGTAAAGCCAAGGCCACTTCTGTGCAAACACCCTAGGGTACACCACTGATTCCCAAAGCATCCCCCAGGAGCCTTTGGAGGGGGAAGGAGGGTGGGAAGTGATGAATGAAAGAAGATGAACAACACAGATGGAAGGTTATGGTAAGACATAACTTCTTGATCTGATGTTGTTAATCCTCTTTCCATTCATCACTGATGGGACAGAATCCCAAGCTAGCTTGAGGTCCATGGGCGACCCTTATCGAAGAACATTTCTGAGTACCACTGAGCCGAAGGCAGCTCTCCCTGTAGAGACCAAGTCCAATTTGTAATTCTTGATAAAGGTATGTGGTTTAGCCCAAGCAGCTGCTGTGCAGATGTCATCCATGGAAGCCCTGGAATGGAAAGCTACAGATGTTGCCATAGATTTAGTGGACTGAGCTTTAACTTTTGGGATAGGTTTTTTACTGAGGGAATAGATGAAACCTATGCAGTCCCTTAGCCATTTTCATAATGTAAACTTGGAAACAGCCTCTTCCATTCTGGGTCCAGAAAAAGAGATGAAAAGCTGTTCCAATTTGCGGATTAGTTTGGCCCTGTCTAGGTAGACTCTCAGTTATCTATGTACGTCTAAAGAGTGAAGGCAGTATTCTCTTCTATTGGCAAAATTCAGAAAGAACACTGGTAGAACAATGGTCTGGTTTATGGAGAATTCAGAAACAACTTTGGGAAGAAAGGATGGATTCATCTGAAGTGATACTTTGTCCTTATGAAAGGACAGATAGGGCCTCTTGATATACCATGCCTGCAGCTCCGAGACCCTTCTGGCAGATGTGATGGCTACCAAAAACAAGCATTTCCAAGACAAAAACTTTAGATCACACTTCGCAACAGGTTCAAAAGGTTTTTGAGTCAAAGGCTGAAGGACTAGAGTGAGGTTCCATGGTTCCACGGGCTGTCTGACAGGAGGTCTGATATGAGAGGCCCCCCTTGAGGAAGGCCTTGCATAGGCGTAAAGAGATGAGGGGTGCCATCTATACCATTGTGGAAATTGCCACTAGATGTACTCGTATGGTAGAGGCAGAGGCTCCATTATCAAAAAACTTAGAAATGTATTGAAACGCTGCAGTTACTGGAGCCGAATATGGGTCTAGCATGTTATCCATGGACCAGATGAAGAACCTTTTTCATTTATCCTGATATAGTCTTCTGGTGGATGGTTTATTAGAGGCCAGAATGATGTCTCGAACAGGCAAGGAGAGATTAGCTTGCTTGGCGACTAATGGAAGTGGAGAAAAGTACAGTTGTGTACACTTACCATAAATGTAGATATTCAAGTGTATTCACTGTCACAGTCATCACATTTGGGTTATCTGCCTGCAGGTAGCATTCAGCCGGCCTGAATACCAGAGTCTTCGGATTTCTGCATTGGATGCTGTCACTTCTTCCATGAAGTCAGGTCGTCAGCGGTATAAAACATGCAGCCGACGCCATTACATCAGTTTTTCTTGCAACAGATGTCAGGTGCCCCACAATAGGAAGCAGTTATATGGTATGGAACACCCCCAGCAAAAAGCAAATACACATGATATAATATATGCCAAACAAGGAGGAAAGGTAAAAGTTAAGAGAAGTCAGGGGGCTGGAGGGAAGGTAACCAGGACTGCAACAGTGAACACACTCGAACATCTACATTTATGGTAAGTGTATACAACTGTACTATGTTTTTCGTGTTTCACTGTTGCAGTCATCACATTTGGGTTAATTCCCAAAGCTAAGGAAGGGTGAAGGTAGTTAAAGAGCATTAAGACTAGCAATAAGGCCCTGTAAGACTGCTGTGGCAAATCCAGCTCTGGATTTAGAAAAGATAGGCAGGTGGTAATGCTTGGTGAAAGTATGTACAAAGCTCCAGGTTGCAGTTTCCAGGATGTCCCTGGTAGGGACTCCTCTGAGAAATACAGCAGAGGTAGATGCAGCCCTGGTGGAATGTGTTCTTATCCCCTGTGGGGTAGGGTTTCCATGGTGTTTGTAGCAGAAATGGATGCAATGTGCTATCCATTTGAAAATGGTTTGCTTTGAAATGGCCTTCCCCTCTGCCCCTGTAGCAAAGCTAACTAGCAGCTGATCAGATTTTCTGAGAGGTTTAGTCCTGTCCAAATAGAATCTAAACTGTCTGTGTACATCCAGAGGATGCAGTATCCTTTCCCTTTATTCTGAGGATTAGGGAAAAAAGTAGGCAAATGAATGGACTGGTTTAGAGCCACACTAGACACCACCTTGGGCATAAAGGCTGGATTAGTCCTGAGGGAAATCCTGTCCGCATGGAAGATAATGAAGGGTTCCACTGCCATGAAGGCTTGCAGTTCAGAAACTCTTCTTGCTGAAGTGATGGCTAGAAGTAAGGCTGTTTTCCAAGAAAGGAATTTCAACTCTGCTGTAGCAGCTAGTTCAAAAGGGGGAAGAGTGAGTTTTTCCAATACAAAGTTAAGGTCCCAGGCTGGAGTGGGAGCTCTCCTGGAGGGGGGGGGTCTAACATTTTTGGCCCCTCTAAGGAATTGTTTTAGCAGGGGATGAGAGAAGAGGGTGGCTCAGTATTATAATGTGCTGATATGGCAGAAGCATTAATCTTAACTGAAGAGAAAGATAGGTCCTTGTGGAGCATTTCTGTTAAACAATCTAGAATATGAGGCAAGCTGGGTACCACTGTGCCCATCCCCTGAGCCTGGCTCCAGGAACAGTATCTTTTCCACTTTTCTGAATAGGATTTTCTAGTACTAGGCCTCCTTGCCTCAAGAATGACATCCAGCACCAGCTTACTGAGGGTTGCTGGAGGTGAGCTCAGGGAATTAGCCAGGCTGCAAGGTTCAGGGTTTGAAGCTGAGGGTGCAGAATCTGGCCCGCCTGCTGGGACAGCAGGGAAGGGGTCTGAGGCAGGTGCCAAGGTTGTAGCACTGTCAGACTTGGTAAAAGGGGGTACCCAGTGCTGGTGTGGCCAGTCTGGTGCAATGAGTATTGTCCTTGGCTTGTCCTGTTTGATCTTTAGCAGAACCTTCGAGAGGAGAGGCAGAGGGGGAAAGGCATAAACTGAGAGGCTTTCCCAGGTAACGTCAGGGCATCCACTTTCCAAGCTTGACTGTGGGGAGTTCTGGTGCATAATTTGTTCAATTGGTAGTTCTGAGGGGAGGCAAACAGGCCTACCTCTGGTGTCCCCCATTTGTTCCTCAAGAACTTGAATATCTTGGGTTCCAGTTTCCATTCGTGTGGGTCCATGAGATTTCTGCTCAAGTCATCTACCAGTGAATTCAGTTTGCCTGGCAGGAATTGAGCCTGTAGGTTCACTTGGTAGCTCAAGGCTGTGTCCCACAGAGCCATGGCTAGTCTGCAGAGTGGGTAGGAATGGGTTCCCCCCTGCTTGTTTATGTACCACATAGCTGTGATGCTGTCTGTCTTTACCAATAATTGTCCTGGAAGAATAGGGTTTTTGAAGGCTGTCAGAACATTCTATACAGCTAACATTTCTTTTTGATTGATATGCAGGTGCATCTGTTTTGGGTTCCATTTGCCCTCAATGCATTGCCCTGCCATGTGAACCCCCCATGCATAGTCTGATGTGTCTGTTGTTAGGGGTTGGGTGGCAGGGGGTAGAGTGAAAGGGAGTCCCTGGTTGTAGTAGCAGGCCTCTGCCCACCAAAGGAACTCTGCCCTTAGACAAGGAATGACAGGAATCATTGTTTCCAGGTCCTGAGAATGTTGACATCATAGACTTTTTAGATACCACTGAAGTTTCCTCATATGCAGTCTTGCATATGGAATTAACAGAATGCAAGAGGCCATGAACCCAAGGGCTTGCAGGATTTTCCTTGCAGATAGCTGGGTTTTTGTGTCCAGTAGTTTGAAGTAGATTGTCAAATGAACTTGTTTCTCTGTAGTGAGGCATGCCATCTGGGAAGTTGTGTTCATGCTTGCTCCCAGGAATACAATTTGTCGGCAGGGTAATAGGCGTGATTTCTTCTCGTTGATGGTGTACCCCAGTGAAGTTAGAAGTCTCTTTACAAATTCCAGGTGTTGTAATAGCAAGTCCTGACTCTCTGCCTGAATCAGGCAATCATCCAAGTATGGGTAAATCTGAATATTTCTCTGCCTGCAAAATGCAATGGCTGGAGCTAGGCACTTTGTGAATGCCCTGGGCACAGTAGATAAGCCAAAGGGAAGTGTAATGAGCCTGCCCTGAAGCGTAGGTACTTTCTGCAAGATTCCCTTATTGGGATGTGTAGGTAAGCTTCTAGAGTTGCCAGCCAGGCATCCTTGGCTAGCATAGGAAGAAGCTGTTGAAGAGTTAGCATTTTGAATTTTGGAACCACCAGAAAGGTGTTGAGAATAGAAAGGTCCAGGATAGGACACCAGGAGATTTCATTTCTGGGAACCAGAAACAGTCTTGAATAAAAACCTTGTCCCCTTTGTTCTGCTGGGACAGGTTAAATAGCCCTGATGCTGAGGACAGAGAGCACTTGCTTTTGGGCTTCCGCCCACTGATTTGGGGGGAGGTCTGGCCATCTATTTGGGGTTGGGAGTGAGTGGAAGTGGAATCTGTATCCTAGGGAAACTATGTTTAAAACCTATTTGTCTTGGGTAATGAGTTACCAGTTTTTTGCATGCAGGGCGAGCTTTCCTCCTAAGGGAGCAAGTAACTGACCCAAGCTTGGTAGAGTTAAGGATAAGTCATTGTGCCATTTTTCCAAAGGGGGGTGGCTTACTACTCCCTGCTTTGGAAGAGGGGCCCCCCACTGCTTAGATCTGTGCATAGCCTGAGACTGAAGTCTTGGTGGTCTGCTGTTCCTGTGCTTGGACTGAGAAGGCCTGGTAGGGACTGGAAAGACCAGTTCTTTGAAGGCCAATGCCTACTGAATCTAGGTGGCTGTACTTGTAAGAAATCTTTAACAGTTTGCGCAGATTTAGCTTTTTCCTCCATCCTTTTGAGGACTTCTGCTTTGTTGCTAAAAAGGCCCTCTTGGTTTAAGGGTGCATCTAGTAATTTAGCTTTAACATGATCTGGCAAGTTTTGTTCCAGTATAGACCCAGTGACAGCAGCCCTGCAAGATCCTTCTAAAGCATCAAAACCACATTGCAAAGTATGTTTACCTACTTGGTCAGCAGAATGCATTAACCCTTGTAAATCTTTGTGTTCAGCACAGTCAGGAATCAACATCATTTTCTGTTTAACTAATCCCATAATATGCTGCTGATACTTTAACATATGAAACTGGCAATTTAAAGTCCTAATGGTCAAAGCAGCAGAAGTATATACCTTCTTACCCCATCTGTCTAAAGCTCTAGAATCCCTATCAGAAGGGGTAGGATTTCTGGCAGTAGTAGCCTTAATGCCTTTTGGTCCTTGGGAAATGGTCTCTGGATCCGCAATAGGCTTCTTGAAAAGGAATTTGTGAGAGTCAGGTACTCTGTAGTGCCTGTCAGGTTTCCTGGGAGCTGGAGGCAAAGTGTCTGGTTAAGGCTGGATTCCAAGAAAACATCATCTACAATCTCCAGAACAGGAGGGATAGCTAGAGGCCTGTGTTGAGGCAGGTTTAAAAATTCCCTAAGTCTCTTTTTGGACTGAGAACAGTCCTGGCTTTCCCAGCAGAGATGCTCCCTAAGGGTATGCAACGTTTCACCAAAAGAAAAATCTTCTGGAGGGGAAGCACAGGGAATGGAGTCCTCTGCATCAGAATCCTCATAAGTAGATAAGGGTAAATCCTGGTAGTCAGAAGGAACAGAGATATCAGAATCCTGATCAGAAGAAATCAGAAAGAAAATCAGTTCTAGGTCTCTTAGAGGGGGAAGGCTGGCTTCCCCTAATTAAGGTAATAAGGTCTTCAGCCATTCTAATTGTTTGTTTTTGAGGCATATGGGACTGAGAATGCGCTTTGGTCGTCAGTTTTCTAGGCTTAGTGTGAGCTTTAGGCCTGAGGAATTCGATATTCTTAGCTTGAAATGAAGTCGTCGGTTTAATATGAAAATCGGTAGGCCTGAATACACCCTCAGAAGCCGGTGCCTGCACAGCGGCTCCAGACCTATCCAAGGTAGACACATCCGCAGGTTCCATAGTCGAAGGATCTCGCGGCATACTGGACTCTGAATGGGTCTCAGTAGAGGCCTGCAAATCTGTAGTAGTGGGCAACAGGGGCTGCAAAAGCGCCTCGCTGAGTACCGGCGGACTGGCGACTAGCTTATCGGAAGCATTGAAGGCAGTTTTGGACCTATGCGGTCTATCTCTGTCTTTATCCTTACGTTTTTTCGGAAGATCGCTAGTCAGATGGCTTAAAGAAGCCATTTCGGAGTACGGAGATTGAGAACAAAAGTATTTAGCTACAAAAATAGCCAGACGATGAATAGTTTGTGTGTTGAACAAGGCACAAAACCGACAGCGAGGGACGTCGTAGTCGGGGCCTAAACAGGTGACGCAGTAAGAATGAAAATCTCTATGAGATATTTGCTTTCCACAAGCAAGACAATTGTTTATTTTTTCTGACATTGGTTAGAGCAAGAAAAAAGGATCCCCAACGGGGTACTTATCTTTTTGAAGACTTCAGGTCTGAAACTCGAAAACGAAAATTTCAGGAGTCGGCCGACTGGCAGTTGTGAACTGCTTCTGCTTTGGGCACCGCACGGCAAGAAAGACTGATGTAATGGCATCAGCTGCATGTTTTATATCCCTGACAACCTGACATCATGGAATAAGCGACAGCATCTGAGGCAGAAATCCGAAGACTATGGTATTCGGGCCGTCTGAGGGCTACCTGCAGGCAGATAACCCAAATGTGATGACTGCAACAGTGAAACACGAAGAACATCTAAGCTGTCAGCTTAAGACTGGACAGATTTGGTTGACTCAACCCTTGGGGGTGAGTAATCAGATCTGGAAGAGAGTCCAGAATCCACGGCGGGTATACTAGGTGAGGCTGAAGGAAGGGGAACCAAACTTGTCGAGGTCAGAACAAGGCTATGAGGATCATCTTGCACCTTAACCGAAGAGCTTTCTTTAGAAATTGTGAAATCAGGGGGATGGGAGGATAAGCATAAAGAAGTCCTGTGGGCCAATCATGGATTAGAGCATCCCTTGGTGACTCCCCCTCCAGGGGAAGTAGTGCAAAATAGCTACTGGACTTGTTTGATGGGGAGGCGAAAAGATCGCAGCAAGGCTAGCTCCAGTGGCTGAAGATTTCTGAATGCACCTCAGGGTTGAGACACCACTCGTGAGGCATGAGGATGCATCTGCTCAGTGTGTCTGCAATCAGGTTGGAACTCCCTAGGATATGCATTGCTATCAGAAAGCAGTTGGAAGCTATCTCCCACTGCCAAATTCTCATGGCTTCTCGACATGGGGGTAGGACTTGGTTCCTCCTTGCTTGTTGATATACCAGACCACTGACATATTGTCTGACTGAATTGCAATTGTCCCGGAAGGGAGAGCTGAATGGAAGGCCTGCAATGCTAACAGCACAGCTCTCAGTTCCAGAACACTGATATGTAAGTGGGCCTCTGAGGTGGACCATGTGCCTTCGACAGTCTTTCCCTGGAAATGGCCCTGCCACCCAATCAGGGAAGCATCCATGGTCACAATGGCTGTAGGCTGAGGGGATTGAAATGGACGACTCCAAAGTTCTACATCTGGCCTCATCCAGCAAAGGAGGCCCTGTTTGCATGAGTTGGTTATTCGAATCTGGTAACCGAGGGGGTGATAGTTTTGGAACACTGACAAAGGAGGAGCCATTGCAGGATCTGCATATGTAGCTTTGCTAGAGGCACTATTGAGATTGAAGCTGCCATAGAGCCTAGGGTCTGAAGAACTTCCTTTGCTGAGACTTTTGTTTGAGAGAGTATCACTCGGAGCTGGAGCCTCAATCAATGGAGTCTGTGAATTGGGAGTGATACCAGACACGAAGGGTTGAAGGGTTTCCAGTCACCCCTCTGCTTTAACATTTCCAGGAAGGCAGGTCCGCCCGAAGAGGGATGGGAGCCCAGAACCAAGAAAGACAACCTTGGGAGCAGGGTCACACCCTGCTCTGACGAACCCACCTCCCAAACGTGGAGCCTCAAGCAGGATTGGCACGGACGTGGGTATCGGTGCCGAAGATGGAACCGAGGAGAAAGACGGCTCCATACCCCAGGCAGAAGCTCCCATCCCCCAATCTCCAGAATGAGGAAGGACTGGTTCAGCAGGAACCAAATTCCAAACGGACAAACTTGAAGCTGGAGTGAGATGCACCATAGGCGCTGAGGTGATGGGTTCCAAGAAGGATGCTGGAGCAGAAGGCTTCGGAACCGAGATGGTCGAAGGAGTGTAAGATGGAGTCCGTGGATAAGTCAACCCAAGTCCTGCAGGTGGATGGGTCTTAGAAAGTGTGGGGATCCCCCTGGCTAACAACAGCTGGTCCACAAGACGCACCACGTCATGTTCCAACAGGCTCCTGGTGGATCTAATGGATACTCAGGACGGGGAGTCAGGACGTTCAATGAAAGGGTTACACGCTTGGCCCAGAAACAGATCTACAGAAAGGGAGTATCAAGTCGGTGGTGCAAGGTCTGCCGGCACTGAAGTCTCTAGTTTTGAGACCGGAAGTAAAGGGGTCAAATCCAGTGAAGTCGGTACAATGCTCGATGCCGAAGTGCACTCGAAGTCGAAATGGTTGGTTCCAAAATGGTAACTAATGAAGTAGTTGAAGGTGTGCCCTGAGCCGAAGTGACCACAGGTGTCGAAGTCTAAATAGGCGTAGTAAGGTCTACGACCGGTGCCAGAGGCAGGACCGGTGGTGAAACTGGCGCCACTATCGAAGGTTTCGAGATGCTCAGAGCCGAGGAAGATGGAGCTGTAGAGGCAGATTTATGCTCCGAAGATAACTTTGGGACCTTTGATTCCCCAGGCTTGCTCTGTTCACCCGATGGTGAAGAAGGAACAGAGTGGGATCTCTTTTTGTCCTTAGTAGGAGGGGTTGAGACCTCCATCACAGAAATGGCCTCTGAGAAGGGACACTTGAATAACTCTCTCAGGATCAGTTTATTTTTGTGCTCATTAAGAGTGTGTTGACTGAAACTCTGACAAATGTCACACGGAGGCTGCACTGAAAGGTGGGGCACTCCTAAACAGTATACACAGTCATCATGAAGATCACTATTAGGTAACTTACCATTACATGAAGCACAATGCTTAAAACCTGAAGTACCCTTCTAATCTGACATCTTGACAGAAACACACTACAGGCCAACCGTATAATCCAACTAGAACAAAGTCAAACACCGTTCAAAGAAGTCACAAATATAGCAATACACTGATATGTAGAGAAAAAAAGGAAACACCTCACTAAAAGCCAAAGCTAATAGGTTAAACAGGAAAGACAATACCAATTATGGTACTGAAGAAATATCACAAGGGTAAGGGAGGAAAGGCCGTACCAACAATGGTGCTTGAAAGTTTACCAACGGTAACAACCGGTAGAGTAGAGAGGAAAAAAACAAGGTTAGACAGAAGAAAAGACACTGGAAATACTAATCGCTTAATAACATATGAAGATATCAAAATATTTTCACACAAATATCAAATAAAGTTCCACTTAGCTGAGAGTTCGGCTGAAACGCGGCTTTATGGCTAAGCGGCAAACAAGATCTGAGGAAACAGGGAGAAGGGCATTCTGGGTAGACACTTAGCTCGAGAGTTTTTTTGGCTGGCGTGAGCTTAGTAAAAAGGCCAACTCAGTTCCGAGGCCTCGGAACCAAACCCATCAGTGATGAATGGAAAGAAGATTAACATCAGATTATTTCTTATAGGTGGGGGACTGGAATTTGATTTGCAACAGTGAAGATGTGTCTGGGGGGCCCAGAAGGGAAAATATAACAAAGGAGGGTAGATTTTAAAAGAAATTTATGAAAACTTTTGGCATGCAAGATGTGAATTCAGTGCTGGGAGTTCAGAGTGAATTTGCATACTATTCTCCAAGATACAAAAACTGGGCTAGGCTAGACAGAATATACATTTCACAGGAAAATGTGCATTTAATTGAAGGCCTTGATACGCACCCAATAACTATTTCAGATCATGTACCGATAATAAAATAAAAACACAGGGTAATGAAATAAAAATAGGACATTGGCACTTTCCCACGTATCTATTGAAAAGAGAGGAATTTAAGGAATGGGCAGTGGAAGTTATTCAGGAGCTATTAGAGAAGACAGAAATTTCTTCTGAAAATACAGCTCGGGAGTGGGATAAAATTAAAGTGGAATTTAAAAAAAGTGGGAATAAAAGAAAGGGAAATATGGTCAAGAAGTAACAAGAATTACTTAGGGACTGACAAGTGTTAAAAGTACTGCAAAATAGGGGAAATCTCACAGAACAAGAAGAGGAGCAACTGCAGAATGATAAACAGAAAATAAGGGACTACCTCAATAATATGCATGAGTTTAGAAAGATTGCTGTTAAGCAACTGTTTTTGATAATAACCTTACAGCACAAAAACATTTAGCACAACGACTCAGGCAACAGAAAATAGAAAGGGCTGTCACCAAACTTAGCGAGCCTATAACAAGGAAGACAACAAGGGATCCTGTAGAAATACTGGAAATACTTCAAAAATTCTATGAAAGTCTGTATAAAGCAGAGAAATATGGAAATCAAGAAAAGGTACAAATGGAAATGTTTACGGAAGAGTTAAATATGCCTAGATTAGAGGTAGCGAAGGCTCAACTACTAATAGTTAGGACTGTAGGAGATGAGATAAAAATGGTGATGTATAACCAATCTACAGGAAAGTCCCCAGGAATAGATGGTATTCCTACGGAGGTTTGGAAGGTAAGAGGGGAAAAACTGATAAATATCTGGAAGGTTTTGTTTAACAGTATTTTAAGAAGAGGAGAAGTACCAACATCCTGGGAGAAAGCAGCGGTAGCTGTAATACCTAAAGAGGGTAAAGATCCATCACATCCAGCTTCATACAGCGCATTTCAATACTAAACCAAGTGTTTATGCCTATAATAGCTAAAAGAATGTCAAAAGTGATGACAAAATTTATAAATATGGACCAATGTGGTTTTGTAGAGGGGAGGCAAACATTTGACAACATTAACAAAACAGTGATGATCCAGAGGGAGGCAGCATGCAAGAAAATACCATTGTTGTTGGTAGGTCTTAATGCAGAGAAAGCATTTGAAAGAGTGAGCTGGGACTTTATGAGTAGAGCAATGGAGGTTGATTTGGAGGATATATGAGGGATCAGAGGTGAAAATTAAAGTGAGTGGGGTCCTCTCTGTTAATCTCTGCTTGAGCAGCGGAACTAGGCAGGGGTTTCCTCTCTCCCCTTTGTTGTTTGCATTATATTTAGAATCAATGCCAAAGAAAATAACAGACTCAGAAATTCAAGGATATAGTTGGTATGGTAGTCAAGAGAAGCTGGCTCTACTTGCAGATGACATTATTTTATACCTGACAAAACAATAAATGGGCCATTACAGTGCTGTGGAATATATTGAGAAAATTTCAAACCTTTTTGGGATACAAAATTAATGAAGCCAAAACAAAAGCAATAGCGGTAAATTATGCACTCACATATGAATTGGTTCAGCAATATCAAAACAGTGTAAGAAACTTCTCTGTGTGGAAGATTTTCAGTCCATATATTTCTAGTTAATCACTGTATTATCACAGATCAGACAATAGTAGTAGAAGTAGCGAACGTAAACTCGTCAAGTCAAAAAGTAATAATAGAAAATATATAATTCTACAGCATTACTAAGTATTCGAAAGTAATCCAAGCAAGGCAGGCAGTCTGTTTCCAGTCGAAAATCCTTTATTAAGTACACAGACAAGCGATCCAAGTAAAACAAAAATAGAGTAATAATTTCCTCACAAGCTTTCTAAATATATATATATATACTTTTTATCAGGCATGGGAGTGGTTTTGTGTTATTGGTACACATGTTAAATTCACATCCCTTCCCCCATCAGTGTGACATTCCAGCTGGTCCTGCCCTACCTAGTAGCTGTCATAATAATATATAGCCCTAATGTACTTTAATGGTACATCTTATTTAACCAAATTATTAAGTAGATTATTAAGTCTATGATTTTATAGAAGGCAATATACTACATGGCTGGAAATATATCAGCCTTAGTTCATTTTGCGATCAAAAATTATATATAAATATATACATATACATTTTGCATGTAAAAATCAGTTTCTATTTTCATAACCTATTGTTAACAAAGATCGCTTTCGTCCTTCTAGACTTCTTCAGGTCTATGTACAAGAACCCTAAAAACCTATATAATTGTATAATTAGTTAGTATTGTTATTACCATCATTTTGAATAAAGTGGAAAAAAAGAGAACCAGAAAAAAATAAAAATAAAAAAAATATATGCATGATGATGGAAACAAAATATACACTTAAATTTCAAATGATTTAAAATGGTATTTAAAACCAATTTGTAGAAAAAAATAAAACAAAATGCAATTAGTCATGTAAACAATGTGGCAATTTTCGAAGTTCCAGTGCACTTTTAAATGAACAGTAGTAATTTAGTCCAGGCTTTCTAAAATAGTTCAGCTTTAATTGCCACATGAGTTCATGTTTCTCCAGAATATTCGGGATGTCTCCTTCAAGATCACCCATGTCTATGCGATCCAGGATCTGGAACTTAAAACCTGTGTGTCTTTTATGAAGAGAAAGGTGTTTGGCTAGTGCATTATTTTTACATCCAGAGCGGATTTCTGACAGATGACATGAAATCCTTCGCTTGAGTTTATTTACAGTCTTGCCAACATAGAATGCATCACATTCATTGCACTGTGCCCTGTAAATTACTTTTTTAGTGCTACAGTCACCCCCTGCACTGATTTTAATGATCTTCTTTAAATAAGGGCAATAAAAACTATCACCTTGCTGTATAAATATACAAAATGTACAATTAGTTTCACATCTTTTAGTGCTTTTCTCACACGGTCTAGATTTAAATTCAACAAAACTTCTAAAATTCCTGGCCTTCCTATAAACAAATGATGGGGCTTCACCTAAGATGTTAATCAGAAATGGGTTTCCTGTGACAATGTCCCAGTTTTCTTCAATAATATCATCCATACTTATGGGGACATGACAAAATGAAGTATTTAGGAGTATGGATTAAAAATGAAATGGATTGGGCAGCTAAAGATATGTGGGTAAAGACCAAACAAAAGATAGTACAAAGGCAGAAATGGAAGCTCTGTTATATGGATACTGATAGTAAGATACAAGCAGTTAAAATATTTCGAGTCCTTTTAGTCTTATACACAGGTCAGGCATATTTTTATCAAACAGAGAAGCTGTGGATAAAAATTAATGAAGAGTTGAAGGATTTTATCTGGGAGGGGGAATATGGCAAGAGTCAAGTGGGATAGGCTTATTCTTTCAATAGAACAGGGCAGATTGGAATTACCCGATTTGAAGGGGTATTTCAAAGTGACACAGTTAAGGCTCCTTTACATAGCACAAGCAGAAAACTACAACTCAAAATAGAAGGAAATGATGAAGAAAAGGGGGAAGTTCAAGTAACAGACTGGGATTTTGGATACAAACCTTTAAGGAGAACAACAATAATCAAGCAGAATATTATATTCATAAAGTAGCAGAAGGAATTCTAACAACTAAGCTAATATGAGAATGGGGAAAGGAGATTCTGCCAATGGGGTGACTGCAACTAGGGATACAGACAACAGGCAGAACAGGGTGGGAGTATACTGGAGAAGACTGGCAAAGGAACCAAGGTATTGGGAACAAACTAGACAGGGAAAGGTAATAGAATGGGAAGATGCTAAGAACTTATTTGGACTGCATTTAGAGATTGCCTTCTGTATCAAGGACTGATATCACAGTACAGGCATGAGAAAGAAATAGATGGGTCCTAAATGAAAGACTAGCACTGGTAGAGTTCTTAGTAGAATCTAGAACAGAAGTGGCCATTAAGGAAGGAATAATTAGTGGAGCATATAAAACACTGCATGATAACTATAAGAATCAGAAGAGGTTAGAAAGAACTGGGAAGAGA
Organism: Protopterus annectens; assembly: GCF_019279795.1. Classification (NCBI taxonomy): domain Eukaryota; kingdom Metazoa; phylum Chordata; order Ceratodontiformes; family Protopteridae; genus Protopterus; species Protopterus annectens. Next base: position 770,739,695 of record NC_056729.1, read on the forward strand.
AACTGGATAAGCAATTCAAAAAGAAACAATGGAGGGATATATGTATGCCTCCCAAATATGCAGCAAACTCCAGAAGATTTAGGATCTTTGCCTGGAAGTGTTTACACATATACCCCAAGCAGGCTCCAAAGAATCTTTCCTCAGGTAGACAGCAAATGTTGCAGATGTGATGGGGAAGAAAGAGGTAACTGGGAATTTATTTTCTGGGAATGTAATGAGTTGGCTGAATTTAAAGATTCCCTGCAGACTGCTCTGCCAACGATGCTGGGTGAGCAAACTGGAGTGACTAGGGAAATTATTTTTTTAGAGCTATGACACAGAGTTGGAATTGCGTAGACATAGTAAGGCCTTGCTGATGGCTGCCAAAAAGCAATAACTTGAAAATGGAAATTTGAGTCTAACAAACTTTACTAGAAGTAACAAAGATAGTTTGTTTGTGTCTTTCGGCTTTTCCCGGTTAGGGGTCGCCACAGCGGAACTCCGGTCCGCCAATGATTGGCAGTTGATTTTTACGCACCGGCTTGCCAGGCCTGACGCAAAACCTTCAACGAAGGTACGCCCATTCATGCATGTCTCCACGCAGAAGACGCTCTAGCTGAGAATCGAACCTGACAGCGTCTTACTGTGAGGCGACAACACTTCCGCAGCACCACACCGCGGAGAACAAAGATAGTACCAGAGATAAAACAACTGAAACTGGGATCTTTAGCAAAAGGTATGAGTAAATTACACAGGAAAAAAAATGAAACGTGGGACCACTATGTGCAGAGGAGGAACGATGTTTAAAAGAAGGCAGGATCTGAATGAGCTATGTAATGGCTGACTGATGATGACTAAATATATTAAAAGTGATTTATAATGTTTGCAGCTACAGTTGTGTTGGCACGGTTTGAAAGCTATAATGTTTGCAACTGAGACTGTGCCGCTATGTTTTATTTTCATTTATATAAATGTAAGATTATTAAATTGTCTGTGACACACACAAAGATGTTTCTTGTTGAAAAAATAAATAAATAAAAGCCAGAAGCTGTCTCCTGAGATGGAGCAAACTATTTCTCACCTTGGGAATTGGGGAGGAGGAACATCTTGCCTTGTATCAAGAAGATTGTCTTTATTGTCAGGGACCTCACAGTATGAAAACCACAACTTTCTTGGCCATCAGGAAGGAAATGAAAATAAAGAAATGGTGGGAAGGCATGCAGTAGTCTTTCATGCTACAAAGCAAAAGATTGTGTCTATCATCAAATTCTCTCTACCCTCTTTACCTTGCTGAAGGGACAAGAAGAATAAGAGAATCACATTCTTGCAACTGACAAATAGGCTGCTCTCCAGGGTCCCTACTAGTAGAAGGCTCTTAAAAAATAAGACTCCCAAATCCCCAATCTGTAAACAAGGATGTTTACAGTCTCAATGCCATAGCCTCATCTACTCAAAGCATAGAGTCAGAATCTCACAACATCCACATTATTTAGGTAACACACAAGATGTTGGTTTCAGGAACAGCACAGGAGAGAATCTGTTTTCATTTCCCCATCCAGAGTCTTCAAGAAAGGAAGCACTACCCAATCTATCTAAATTCCCTTCTCCTAGAAGGACGGTAACTTCTACTTTGCTACGGAGTAGAAAAAGTAGTCTACTCACCCTGCCAGTGAATCTTCCAATGTCAGAACTTGGAAAGGAGTGTGCTGTAGGAATGAATACTCCAATGATCCATGAGCAATTGGTGATCCTAAAGCCACAGACACCTTACAATGTACTGCAACAATGGCAACCTCAAGCAGATTCCAAACGGAGAGATGGTAAAATCATCAAGAAAAGGAGAGTAGTACTGCTGGAAATGAATTCAACCTCAGGTCTACGTGAGTACTTTCATGTGGTGGACCCTATTTTTGCATCTTTCCAAGATGACACTAATATATAGACTGTATTTTATACAGCCTACATCATGGACAGAAGTATGTTAAAAGATAAAAAAAAAAACTGGATGCACAAGACCCAGGATAAAAAATTGCCCATTCCTGGTATATGTACTAATGCCAGGATGGAAAAAAAATGACAGCGTAGAATCCTGAAGACACAAAAACATTCCTACAATACGGTTAGGCCAGGCTCAGGGGAAGGATGTAGTAGTCCACAAAAACTGACAGGCCAAAAAGCCATAAAGATAAAATAGTGGACTACTGAAGGAAAAATGGGCCTCCTCAAATTGATTACATGTAGAGATCTACAGTTGTAGGACTGCATACATATCTGCTGCATTTACCAGATCCAAACACAATGAAAGTTTTAAAACATGAGAAGAACAAGTCTAAGATGACTACCCTGCTTAGTTTAGCAGAAGCATATCATGTCATGCAGGAATGGAAATCAAACCAGAAGTAGAAGTAGATAAAAGTCAGAAGTAGATAAAAATCAGGCAACTGAATGTGCCAAAAAAATAAATAAATAAATACATAAAGCAAAAGAATGAATACAAAGAGAAGGATCAGATGAAATGAAGGATCTGGTGAGAGACCAGTTGGCATAATGGTTAAGTTCTTCGCCTCCCATGCACAAGGTTCGATTCTGACCTCCGACCAATGCTAGTTTGGAGTTTGCACATTCCCCCTGTGTCTCTGTGGGGTTCATCCCACCTCCAAAAAACATGATGAATGTCTCCATCTCAAACTCACTAATGAATGAAGCTGTGGGCAGCAGCACAGACTCTACATGGAGCCCCACAGGAGAAAGGGTTGTACAGATCAACCTCTTTGCGCATCTACTGTGGTGTGCAGTATCCTCAAGACAAGAGAACATGGATCATAGACTGTGCACCATGGCAGGGCTAGCCATTCAACTGAGTAAAATATAGCTCTAGGTGATTTGGTCCTGTTGACTAATGTCGCCAAAATGGGCAAGGGTAGAAGTGGGTTGAGGACCCAGCCTACTCTGTCCTACACCAGGGACCCATGCTAACGGTGGGAGGAGTGTATGTGCATCTACTGACTACTGTGTGCCCGTATTAAAGCCCAGCAGCCCTGATTCAATAAGCTACTGACCAGCTGGTGTCTAGTTGCCTAGCCTGCGTTACCTGGGATAGCTCTGTTGACTGAAAGCTGGACATAAAACCAATCAATCTGTCAAACATAAATTGAGAACTGCTACACTTAAAATAAACTTAAAAAAACTTAAAAACACTCACTGACAGGACGCACCTTGGAAGTGGATGACATGATGATACAGAGGACACTGAACATCCTACGTATCCAGGAGACAAAATGGAAGGGCAGTGCAATGATGTTACTTGGCTTGGGATCCAGAGTCTACTACTCAGGAGCAGGACAGGCTAGAAATAGTGTGGGAATTGTGGTGAGAGAGGCTTCAGAATGCAGTGAGGGATCACATACAAGAGTGGCCAACATGCAACACAGGTAGACCTCCTCCTAGTAAGGAAAGGGCAATGGGGTAGAATCAATGATTGCAAAGTCATCTCCAGTGAAAGAGTCGGCCCACACCACAAACCACTGGTTGCCACAATCAGCTGCAAGCAATGGTCAGAGAAGACTCTAAGGTCAACAGAGGCCAGGCCAAAATTTGGAGAGAAAGCAGAAAAGTTCAAGGAATTACTCAGGGCTCTTAGCACCCCAAAAAAGGGAGAAAATAGGTGGAGTTTATAGGTTTATACTAGGCTAAATGCCCTTGCGAGCCATTGTAAGCCTAGCCAATTATCCCTTGTGAGACTCAAGGCACCTTGTGTTTGTAAGGCAAACACCTTAACCATTAGGCCATCCTCCCAAGGAAGGGTGAAGAAGAATGGCAGCGCCTCAAAACAGCATGTGTGAGGACTACGGAACAGATATGTGGCTGAGCCGGATATAGAAATAAGGTACATAAGGAAAGCTGGTTGTGGAATGCAGAAGTACAGGAAGTCATCAAAAGAAAGAAGGAATGCTTGAAAAAGTGGGAGATAGAGAAGACCGACCAGGCTAGGAAGGAATACTGGTTGGCTAATAAAGAAACTAAGAAAGGCGTTGCAATAGCAAAGAATAGGGCATCAGAGGCACTCTACCAGCTTCTGGAAAGTAACTCAGTAGGTGGCACAAAGAAACTATATCAGGTTCCAAAGCAAATACAGAAATATAAAGAAATAAGTCAGGCACCCTTCATATGGTATGACAGCAAGAAACTGCTCGCCAATCCACAGGACATCAAAGACAGATGGAAGGAGTATTTCCAGCAGCTTCTGAATGAAGAAAACCCCACAAAAACTGTACTGTCCCTCAGACAGCCTAAGATGACAAGAAGACGAGGACCCCACCCTAGAAGAAGTAAGGCTAGCCCAAAGGAAAATGAAGTGAGGGAAAGCAGCAGGCTCAGATTTGGTCATAGCAAATATGATTAAGATGCTGGCTGAGATAGAGGAGAAATGGTTCCTAGGGGTACTCATAACAGTGTGGAGAGAAAGGCGTATACCAGATGATTGGAGAATAAGCATACTTGTGCCAGTGTACAAGAGCAAAGGGGACATCTACAACTGTAGCTAGTATAGAGGCATCAAACGCCTATCACATTGCATGAAAGTTCTGGAGGGGGTGACTGATAAATGGATATGCAGAGCAGTAGAAAGTAAGCTGGGAAATGAGCAGTTCAGAATCAGATCACAACTGACCCGATGTTTATTTTTTGTGAGACAGCCAAGAATCTAGAGATGAGGAAAGAGTTTAACTGGGCATTCCTAGACTTGGGAAAAGCACATGACAAGGCCCCAAGAAAGCTGATTTGGGCAGTACTGCGGTGGTTTGAAGTCCCAGAAACATTGACAGAATTAGTGCAGACTATGTACAAGAACCCAATGACTCAAATATGAACAGTGTTCAGCCTCACAGAGAGGGTCCCAGTGGGAGTGGGTGTATGCCAGGGTTCAGCTCTAAGCCCACTGCTGTTCATACTGGTGATGGACTGCATTAGCATACAGGTTGGAGGGGACACATCAACAAAGTTGCTGTATACAGATGATGTGGCATTTAGAGGCAGAATCAACAAAGCTGCTGTATGCAGATAATGTGGCATTAGAGGCAGGGTCTGAGCAAGAACTTCAGCAAAGGATAGGGGAAAGGAATGCAAAACTGAAGGTACATGGGATGAAGCTAACAAAGATAAGACAGTGATAATGGCATCAAACTGGGGAAATCAGAAGAAGCTGAGAATTGAGACAGAACGGAATATAGTGGAACAGGCAAATAGCTTCAAGTATCTGGGAGGGGTGGTTGAGGAGACGGGAAGTCTGAATGAAGAGGTCAAAGCTAGAATCAGAGGGGCTGCAGCCAACTGGCATAGAGTCTTAGGTGTAGTCTACGACAAGAATTACAAAGAAGCTGAAAAGTGAGTACAAGACAGTGGTGTGACAAGTACTACTGTATGGTACAGAAACCTGGGCATTAAAGGCACTGCAGATGAGGAGGCTAGAGGTGATGGAAATGAAGTGCCTAAGAAAGGTGGTAGGATGCACGCTGTGGGATAGATGAAGAAATGAGGACCATAAGAGCAGAAGTCAAAGTAGCTTCAATTGCAGAAAAGATTAAAGAGAACAGAGTACAGTGGGTCACATACATGTGCAGAAAAGCAGAAGACAATCTAGTGAAGAAAATCTGTAACAGACAGGAAGAAGGTAAGAGGAAACAAGGACGTCCAGCAAAAAGGTGGATGAATTGTGTGAATGAAGACCTGTGATATTCAGGCATGGGTGTTGAAGAAGGCAGGAGTGTGGCATTGAATCGAGAGAAATGTTGACAGTTAACATGCTACCTCTACCCTATGTAGGAAATGAGAAAAAGGGGACTGATGATGATGATGAAAAGGATCAGATGAGAAGGTAAGAAATGTGGAAAAGGTATACATATAGTTGCAAGTGCAAGAAAACTCCTGGAACACCACCTCTTGTTGATCAGGATCTGACAAAGGAATGGTTAAGGAGAGGTGAATTTAAACCAAAAGATGAAAGGTTAATATTGTCAGTCCAAGACAGTGGAATATGTACATGTTGGTTTACAAAGTCTGTTGAACATGTGGGAAAAAAGTACAGTTGTGTACACTTACCATAAATGTAGATGTTCAAGTGTATTCACTGTTGCAGTCATTACATTTGGGTAATCTGCTGGCAGGTTGCCCTCAGTCGGCCTAATTCCAAAGTCTTGGGTCCTGCGTCGGTTGCTGTTTCCTCTTCCATGACGTCTGATGCCATTTTCTTTAGTTTTTCTTACCCCCGATGTCAGGTGCCCCCAAAAAGGTAGCAATATTATATATATATAAATATACATGCATCAACATAAACTTTACCTTCATTCACAAGCAAATACACCACATTGGTTGTAGAAGATAGAGAAGGAAAGATAAACTTTAGAATGACAGGGGGATGGAGGGAGGGTAACCTGGACTGCAACAGTGAATACACTCGAACATCTACATTTATGGTAAGTGTACACAACTGTACTATGTTCTTCATGTTTCAATGTTGCAGTCATTACAGCTGGGTAACATCCCAAAGCTATGGTTGGGAGGCTGGAGCTAAACAGCGTTAGGTGCGGCTATAAGGCCTTGAAGTACTGCAGTGGCAAAGCCTGCCCTGGACTTAGAGTAAAGAGGCAAATGGTAATGCTTTGTAAAGGTGTGAACAGAACTCCAAGTAGCAGCCTCTAGAATGTCTTTGGTTGGTACTCCTCTGAGAAAGGCTGCTGAAGTAGCTGCAGCACTGGTGGAATGAGACCTAATGCCCTTGGGCACAGGTTTACCATGGTGTAAGTAGTAGAAACTGATGCAGTGGCTTATCCACTTTGAAACTGTCTGCTTTGAAATAGCCTTTCCCTCTGATCCTGCAGCATATGACACTAGTAATTGCTCAGTTTTTCTTAGAGCTTTAGTCCTGCTCAAGTAGAATCTTAGCTGTCTGTGTATGTCCAAGGAATGCAGAATTCTCTCCCCTTTGTTCTGCGGATTTGGATAAAAAGTTGGCAGATGAATTGTTTGGTTAAGAGCCACACTGGAAACCACCTTAGGCATAAAAACAGGATTTGTCCTCAGAGACACCCTGTCTGGGTAAAATATGATAAAAGGCTCTACAGCCATGAGGGCCTGTAGCTCTGAAACTCTTCTTGCAGAAGTAATTGCTACTAGCAGAGCTGTCTTCCATGATAAGAACTTTATATCAGCAGTAGCAGCTGGTTCAAATGGAGGCAGGGTGAGCTTTTCCAACACATAATTGAGGTTCCATGCAGGTAATGGTGATCTTCTAGGAGGCCTTAAATTTTTGGCTCCTCTAAGATATTGCTTTAGTAAAGGATGAGAAAAGATTGGTGGCTCTGTATTGTAATGAGCCGAAATGGCAGATGCATGGATTTTGATTGATGAGAAAGATAGGCCTTTGTCAAGCATCTCAGTTAAGTATTGTAATATCTGAGGAATATGTGGTTCTGCTGTATCAGTTCCTTGTGCTTGATTCCAAGCACAGAATCTCTTCCATTTGTCAGCATAAGATTTTCTAGTACTAGGCCTTCTGGCTTCCAAAATGACATCCATCACAGCTTTACTGAGAGGTGTCGTTCGCATGATTACATGATTAGCCATGCTGCCAGGTTCAGAGTCTGTAGTTGATTGTGCAGGATCTGATTGTTTTGCTGGGACAGTAACTGTGGTCTTTGAGGCAAGGTCCAAGCTGGGTATTGAGAGAAGTTCCTTAGGATTGGGTACCAGTATTGGCGGGGCCAGTCCGGGGAAATTAATATAATCTTTGGCTTCTCTTGTCTGACTTTTAGGAGGATCTTGGGTAAAAGAGGCAGAGGAGGAAAGGCGTAAACTGACAGGTTTTCCCAACTGAAGGATAGGGCTTCCACTTTCCATGCTTGTCTGTGATAAGTCCTTGTGCAGAATATTTTCAATTGATAATTTTGAGGAGAGGCAAATAGATCTCTGTCTGGGCTCCCCCATTTCTCTGTTTTCATGCTGAATACTTGCGGATTTAGTTTCCACTCATGAGGATCCATAAGGTTTCTGCTTAAATCATCTGCCAGAGTGTTCTGTTTTCCAGGCAAGAATTGAGCTTGAAGATTTATTTGGTAGGTCAAAGCTGTGTCCCACAGTTCCATGGCCAATCTGCAAAGGGAGTATGAGTGTGTGCTCCCTTGCTTGTTTATATACCACATGACTGTGGCGTTGTCCATCTTTATCAGTAGTTGTCCTGGATGAAGTAAGTCCTTGAAGGCTGTTAGGGCATTTTGAACAGCTAGCATCTCTTTCTGGTTGATATGTAGATGCATTTGATTTGGTGCCCATATGCCCTGAATGCATCTTCCTGCCATGTGGGTCCCCCAGGCATAATCTGATGCGTCTGTTGTTAAGTTTGGCTGGCAGGGGGTAAAGTGAAGGGCCGTCCCATGTTTTGGTGACAGGCCTTTGCCCACCATAGAAACTCCTGTTGCAGGCAGGGGATGAGAGGAATCATTGTTTCCAGACTGTGTGAATGTTGACTCCATAAACTTTTTAGGTACCACTGAAGTTTCCTCATATGCAGTCTTGTATATGGAATTAGTAGGATGCAGGATGCCATGAAGCCCAGAGCCTGCAGAATTTGTCTTGCAGAAGACTGGGTTTTTGTTGCCATCAGCTTGATGTAAGTAGTCAGGTGCTTTTGTTTGTCGGGCATAAGGTAAGCCATCTGGGCAGTTGTATGTAAGCTTGCACCCAGGAATGTTATCTTTTGAGAGGGTACCAGTTGTGATTTTTCTTCGTTTATTTTGTACCCTAGGCATGCTAGAAGCCTTTTCACAAATGCCAGGTGTCGTAGAAGAGTGTCCTTGTTGTCTGCTTGAATGAGACAGTCATCCAAGTATGTATAGATTTGAATACTTCTTTATTTGCAAAATGCAATTACTGGTGTCAGGCACTTTGTAAAGACCCTGGGCGCAGTAGATAAGCCAAAGGGCAGTGCAGAGAATTGGTAATGCATTAAGCCAGCCTTGAATCTGAGGTATCTTCTGCACGACTGTCTTATTGGGACATGCAGGTATGCCTCTTTTAAGTCTAAAGTCACCAGCCAAGCATTTTTGCCCAGCATGGGCAGAAGCTGTTGCAAAGTGAGCATTTTGAATTTTGGAATGTCCAGGTATGTGTTCAAAATCGATAAATCCAGTATTGGCCGCCAGGCCTTGTCCTTTCTGGGTACCAAGAACAGTCTTGAGTAAAAACCTTGTCCTTTTTCCTGTTTAGGGTACTGTCTGAATAGCCCCCATATCCATGAGGGATGTAACCTGTTTCTGTGCCTTTGCCCATTGGTTTTTTGGCAGGTCTGGCCAAACATTTGCCATTGGCAGAGTGTGGAAATGGAATCTATATTCCTGCGATACGATGTTCAGTACCCACTTGTCCTGGGTTATTAACTGCCAATTTTGAGCAAAAAGAGCTATTTTTCCCCCTATGGGTGCTGCCAAAAGATAAGTGCTTGATGTAGGCAGAGGGAAGTAATTGGGATTGCTTTCTGTGGGTTTGCGCTTTTTCTCCTCCAGATTTGGAGGTGGATGCGCCCCATTGCTTTGACCTGTATGAGTCTTGAGCCTGGTACCTGGAACCCTTAGGGCATCTGGATTTTCCCCTTTGAGCTCTGTCTGACACAGGAAAGGACCAATTTTTTGTAGGCCAGTGTCTACCGAATCTAGGTGGCTGCACTTGTAAGAAATCTTTAACAGTCTGCATAGATTTAGCTTGGTCTTCCATTTTCTTTAAAACCTCTTCTGCCTTAATACCAAACAGTGAATCATACTGTAAAGGTGCATCTAGCAATTTAGCCTTTACACGATTAGGCAAATTTTGTTCCTTTAACCAGGCATGCCTCCTAATCACAGATCCAGTAACTGCGGCCCTGCAGGAGGCCTCTAAAGAATCAAAACCACATTGCAAAGTATGCTTTCCAACTTGTTCAGCTGCAAGCAATAATTCCTGCAATTCCTTATTTTCTGCACATTCTGAAATTAACATCATTTTCTGTTTCAGCAATCCCATAACATGTTGTTGGTACTTAAGCATATGAAATTGACAGTTTAAGGCCCTGACTGCCAAGGTTGCAGATGTATAAACCTTTTTTCCCCATCTGTCCAGCGCCCTTGAATCTCTGTCAGAGGGGTTAGGGTTTTTTGCTGAAGAGGCCTTAACTCCCTTTGGACCCTGTGAAACAGTTTCAGGATCAGCAGCAGAGTTTCTAAATAAAAATTTATGAGAGTCAGGGACCCTGTAATACCTGTCAGGGGTCAGGCTTGACTCCGAAAAGACATCATCCACAATGTCTAACACAGGGGAAATGGCTAAAGGCTTGTGGTGAGGGAGAAGGAGGAAATCCCTGAGCCTCTTTTTTGATTCTGAGAAGTCTTGACTCTCCCAGTGAAAATGCTCCCTCAAAGTATGCAAGGTTTCTCCAAATGAATAATCCTCAGGAGGAGATGCAGATGGAATAGACTCCTCAGCATCAGAATCCTCATAGGAAAGTAAAGATAATTCCTGATCAGAAGAGGAATCAGAAGAAATAGAAACCTGATCTGAAGATTCATAGTCAGTGTCTTGCCTAGGCCTCTTATCTGGAGGGGGATGGGTACCCCTTATCAAGATAATAAGGTCTTCAGCCATTTTGATCATCTGTTTTTTAGGCATAGAGACCTGTGCACGTGGCTCAGGCATCGTTTTTTTAGTTTTAGAAGGTGTCTTTGCCTTTGGTTTTACAGCTTTCGTCGGTTTGATATAAAAATGTTGAGGTCTGAATACACCCTCAGAAGCTGGTGCCTGCTCAGTGGCTCCAGACCCTTCCGAGGGAGATACATCAGTCGGTCCAATACCTTGAGTATCTTGCGGCCTGCTGGACTCCACATGGGTGTCGGTAGAGGCCTGCAACTTGAAGGTAGTGGGTATCAGGGGCTGCGAAAGCGCATCACTGAGTACCGGCGAACCGGCGACTGGCTTAGGAGAAGCTTCGTCGTCGGTTTTGGATCTCGACTGCCTTTCTCTGTCCTTTTCTTTGCGTTTTTTATATACTCCCGTAGTTGGATTGCTATCTGACGATATTTCTGGGTAGTCAAATCTGTTTCCAAAATACTTAGATGCAAAAATATACCGACGCTTAATAGTGTGTTGGTTAAATCTAGCACAAAGCCGACAAAAAGGCACACTGTGATCAGAGCCTAGGCAAGGAATACAGTATAAATGGAAATCCTTATGAGGTATTTGCTTCACACAAGTAATACAATTATTAACTTTTTCTGACATCGGTACAAAGCAAGAAAAAATTTCCCCAACAGGGTACTTAGCTTTATTGAAGACTTCGGTTCTGAAACTCAGACGTGAATATTTCAGTAGTCGGCCGACCGGCACTTGCGAAATGCTTCTGCTTCGGGCACCTCGCAGCAAGAAAGACTAAAGAAAATGGCGTCAGCTGCATGTTTTATACCCCTGACCACCTGACATCATGGAAGAGGAGACAGCAACCGACGCAGGACCCAAGACTTTGGAATTCAGGCCAACTGAGGGCAACCTGCCTGCAGATTACCCAAATGTAATGACTGCAACAGTGAAACACGAAGAACATCAGACATATGCAGATTCTGTAAAACATAAATGGAAACAGTCACACATCTTGTTGGCTGGGTGTGATACAATAATGGCAGAATGCCTGTATACTGAAAGGCATAATAATGTGACAAGAGTGTTGCACTGGGAATTTGCAAACATTATAATACTGAAATAGCTGAGAAACATGACCCAAAAAGCAATACAGAGAATTAAGTTTATATCACATGGCACCACCCACTACTAACAGTTCAAAAAAATAGATGTGAGAAAAACAGATATAGTAGTCCATGAAAAGAAAACAAAGGTAACATTGATCACTGAAATTGCTACACCCAGTGATTATACTGTCTTACGTACAGAGACACAAACTCATAAAAAAAAAGAAGTTATGTATGCACCATAACGTTCCATTTGAGTAGTTGTACTTCATTTGTCCCCCTCACATTTACACCAACATAGTTAAGGGACAAGCTATAAGAGCATTTAGAGGACAAGCTATAAGAGCATCTAGACTCACTAGTAAAGAATCTAGATTTCATGAAATGGTTGAGACGATGCATGGAGAATTCAAAGAAAGGGGTTACAGAGAAGAAGAAACAAAACATTTGTTCCATGATGATATTAAGAAAACTTCCAAAGGTAAACCATACATACATCCCAAATATCAAGAGGGCAATACACTAAGGAATGGAGAAAAACAATAGTTATGAACAAACCAGTAATTTCATTTACAAATAATAATAATAAGATTAAATACATTTTTATTAATAACTAGAACATACTGACTGTAGATGAGAAATTGAGCACTATAGTAGGTAACCATCCTAGATTTACTTATAGAAATACAAAATAATTGAAACGCATGTTATGTTACGAAAAGAATGAAAAGAAAACATCTAGATCCATTAGAAAAGGAACTTTTGCCTGCAGGAGTTGCAATCAATGTTCCTTCATGCCGAATGGTTACAAATTTGTACATCCAGACACTGGCAAGGAATACGAATTCAGCATTTATGCTGATTGCAAAACACGTGATTTGATCTACCTTGCCACCTGCAGCAAATGTAATTCGTTCTATGTAGGTATGACTAACAGAACCTTAAGGGAACTAGTGAAGGAACACGTATACGCAATTAATAACGAGGATGAGAATAATGCGCTAGCAAAACATATTATAAACAAGGCTACCACACATAGCTTTAAATTTATGGTATTAGAATTGAAATATAGAAATGCTAGGTTACGTAACTACAAGAATTACACCGAACAAAGAGAAATGAGGTGGATATTAAGACTACAGGCAGATAGAGGCTCGGGACTCATTTACAGGGTGTCCATGAGACCCTTTCTAGCAGCCAGAGATCTTAAACATTAAGTAAATACATATTTCTCAAATAAATATATTTTTCACCTAAAAATAAATAAATGATGTGTAATTTATACTTGTCACTCTACATCACCCTTTAGATAAATATTAATACCTTCATATTTGTTTATGTTTCTATATATATATATATATATATATATATATATATATATATATATATATTTATGAATTATGATACAATATGTAAACAGATTTTTTTCTGAAACAATTTAAGAAGTGTAACCATGTATTCATCGGAAATTTATGTTTTTTATATGCATGTTTTTTAATAGGAATCATATAGGAAGTTTCATTTATATATTTATATAGGCATTTCATATAGATATCCCTGTATATATATATATATATATATATATATATATATATATATATATATTTTTTATATACAGATTTTTTTACATATTTTTTGTATGTATTTAGATATCGATATTTATTGTTTACTACATACTTTTTTACATAATTGAAAGGTTTTACAAATTAAGAATGTATGACAAACCAAATAAAACAGTATTAATATGGCTTCATTTATTCTCCTCTTTTATTATTTAATATTCATGAGGTTGAAGCATGATTGGTTTGCCAATGAAATGTCATGGTATTTAAAGTGAACTAATGATTTCAATGGTCAAAAGTCTGAAGAAGCATTCTATTTGAATGTGAAAGCGCTTACTGGATTTTCTCATTTTTTTTTTATTATTCTGAATAAATGGTCAGCTTCTCATTGTCGTGTTCGGCTGCCTCATTCAGTTTTGCTTTTTGAATTTTACTAGGATCAGCTCCGAGCTCCAAACTCCACCCCTTACCCATAATATACCTCCACTGCCTTCCATCCCCAGATCGAGTTTGCTGAACTTTATACTGAGAACCCAACCTGAAAGATTTACTTGTGACCTATACTGCAGCCCGTAGGCTGATCATACGCTAAGGTCCGGGGGAAGGAGGGAGGGACGGTTGAAGACAAATGAAGTACAATTACTGACATGGAACGTTATGGTGAGTACATAACTTCTTTATCTGAAGTAGTTTACTTCATTGGGTCTTCAACCTGTGGGACAGAGTCCCCAGCTACTAAAACTCCTGGGAGGCCCTCATGGAAGGATATTCTGGAGCACCGTGGAACCAAAGGATGCTCTCCTTCTGGAAGTCAAATCCAATTTGCAATGAAAAATAAATGTATGAGATGAGGACCAAGTAGCTGCGAACAAATATCATCCAAAGACACTCTAGACCAAAAGGCAGCAGACGTAGCCATGGACCTAGTGGAATGAGCTTTCACCTGAACTGGAGGAGACATGCCTCTGTCCTTATAGACCTGCAGGATGCAAGAAGAAATCCATCTAGCTATAGTGACCTTGGAGATAGGTTTCCCCAAAAAGGGTTTATAGAAGGATAAAGAGTTTATAGAAGGATACAAACAATTGATCAAATTTACGGAAATTTTTTGCCCTGTGTAAATAGAATCGTAACTGTCTATGAACATCCAACATGTGGAGTTTGTATTCCATCTTGTTAATAAAATTAGGAAAAAGCACAGGCAAATTGATGGTCTGATTGATATTTACTGGTGATGCACCTTAGGAAGAAAAAAATGGATTGGTTCGAAGGAAAACCCTATCTTTGTGAAAAATCATGTAAGGAACTTTGATGGACAAGGCCTGTAATTCTGAAACCCTTTTTGCAGAGGTAATAGCCACCAGAAAAGCTGTATTCCAAGATAAAAATTTCAGATCTGCAGTTGTGGCAGGCTCGAAAGGCAGAGCGACTAAAGCTTGAAGAACCATCGTAAGGTCCCATGGGGGAACAGGATCTTTGACCAGGGGGTGTAACAAAAAGGTGCCTTTGATAAAGGCTTTACACAGTCTGGAAGAGACTAAAGAGGCAGAATTCTCACCCACATGAAAATGAGAGATGGCAGCCAACTGAACTTTGACAGTAGAAGAACTAGCTCTGTGTTGAAAAATATCAGTTAGAAAATCAAGAATGGCGGAAATAGGAGCCGTGAAAGGGTCTAAACTCCTTCAAAAGGCCCAAAAGGAAAAATGTTTCCACTTGCTGCGATAAATCTTCCTAGTTGAAGATTTATGAGCAGCCATCAAAATAGAGGAGAATAGTCCAGGAGTCCTAGCAATCACAGGAACTGGAGCAGCCAAGCTGTGAGCTTCAGGCTGTCCAGATTTGGATGAGGCACCCCATAAGGGTGTGAAATTAAATCCTGAATGGGATCTAGGATCCAAGGTGGAGCCAGAAGGTGAGACCAAAGGAAGGGAAACCATACCTGGTGAGGCCAGAATGGGGCAATGAGGATCACTTTGCTCCCCATTCGATGAGCTTTCTGTAGAAACCTCGGAATGAGAGGTACTGGAGGGTGAGCATACAGAAGACCGGGAGGCCAAGCATGAACTAGAGCGTCTCTGGGGGACTCCCCCGGCAGGGGGTTCAGAGCGAAAAACTTGCTGCACTTCGCATTGGAAGGAGATGCAAAGAGATCACAGCAAGGTTGACCCCACTCGCTGAAGATCTGTTCCGCTACTGACAGATTCAGAGACCACTTGTAAGGCATCAGAATGGTCTGACAGCCTGTCTGCTAGGCTGTTGGACCATCCCAGAATGTGCATTGCGATGAGAAAGTGACCAGTGGAGATCGCCCATTCCCACACTCTCATGGCCTCGTGACAAAGGGGATAAGATCTGGTCCCTCTCTGTTTGTTGATATACCAGACCACTGACATGTTGTCTGACTGAATAGCAATCGTTCCCAGAGGAAGAAAGACATGAAGGGCCTGCAACGCTTGAAAGACAGCCCTCATCTCTAGGACATTTATATGCAAGCTGGTCTCTATGGGGGACCACAGGCCTTGGACTGTCCTGCCCCCCCCCCACCCGAGTGGGGAGGCATCCGTGGTCACTGTGGTTTGGGCCGGGGCTGGAATAAAGGGTCATCCCTCCAAAATGTCCAGAGAGCTCATCCACCATATGATGGACTGACAGACTCGACTGAGTTGAATTGGATATGTCAATGGCAGTTCCAACAGGGACCATTGTACAGCTAAAGTCCACTGTAGAATTCTCATGTGTAACCGAGCACATGGGAGAAGAGTTATGGTTGCCGCCATTGAGCCTAGGGCCCTCAACACTGATTCTGCCGTTGGAAGATGAGAACGGTAGATCAGGCAGACATGCATCCTCAGGTTATGAACTCTCTCCGAGGTCAGGAATATTTTGCACTGAAGAGTATCTATCCTGGCACCAACATATTCTATCACCTGTACAGGATCTAGGAGAGATTTGGATGTGTTGATTGTGATCCCCAAACGCAGGGCAAGAGTCAGGAAAAAATCCCTGGTTTGGGAAAGTAGATGCCTGGTGGGAGCGGTGAGGACCAATCATCCAGGTACAGCTAGACCTGAATTCCCTGAAGCTTCAGGTGAGCCACTACCACCACCATCACTTTGGTAAACAACCTGGGGGCTGAGGTGAGACCAAAGGGTAGGGCTCAAAATTGGTAAAGATTGACTCCTAGCCGGAAGCAGAGGAACCTCCTGGAGCTTCTGTGTATTTTTATGTGATAGTAAGCATCCTGGAGGTCTAACGAGCACATCCAGTCGCTCTCTTGCAGGTACAGCATGATGGACTGTAATGTGACCATCCAGAACTTCTCTTTGGCAACTGACAGGTTCAGCGTAGAGAAGTCCATAATGGACCTTAAGTCCCCTGTTTTCTTTTGCACCAAAAAGAACCTGGAGTAGAAGCCTGATCCAGAACGATCTGGGGGACAGTTTCAATGGCTCGATTTTCTAGCAGCTTGGAAATTTCCTGTGCTGCTGCCACCCTTTGTGTGGGTGGTACATCCAGGAGGTGTCTGGGAGATATAGGGGAACCCACGAAGGGGATAGAGTATCCTCTGGATATGATTTGAAGCACCCAGCAGTCCACTGTGGACTCCCGCGCCACTGGGTGCAAGGACAATCATCCCCGACGGACTCCAGAGTAGAGCAGTCGGGGCAACACCTCAGGTTTCTACCCGGGCCTGTCCGAGAAAGGTTCTCGAGACCCAAAGTTCTACGGACCCCCTTGTCTCTGGGCCGGCATCCATTCTGTCCCCCTCTGCCTCTGGGGGAAGAAGAGCCCTTGAGTGTCCCGGGAATATTGTGACTTCCGGAACCGCATCTTCTTTTGCCCTCTTTGGTTCCGGGAAAAAGACCTTTGAGGGTTAGAGAAGCAGATCCCGACGACAGACAGTGTCTTCCTATCCTTCTCACTCTGAACTAATGTCTCCTTGACAGTCTTACCAAAAAGTGTAGAGCCGTCTTAAAGGGCATTGGCAAACGACACCTTGAAGGGTTCGGAAAATTGACATAACCTGAGCCAGGCGTTATGCCTCATGGACACTCTGGACCCAGCTGCCCTAGCCACTCCTTCCATAGCATAGGACAGGAGTCGCATGGACATGTTAGATAATGCTTCTAAAGTGGCCATCCTCGCGGAGAATGAAGCTTTGTCCTCCTACAACATGGACTCGGGGGGAGACTCCTCCAGCTCCTTTACCATGTCGCGTTGGAGTCTGGTGACATGGGCCAAGCAGTTCAGTGCCCTAATCAAAAAGGTAGCTGAAGCGTACACCCGCTTCCCTAGACAGTCCATCATCCGCGACTCTTGGTCAGGAGGGTGGACCGAGGAACTTTCCCTGGGCAAGTTCCTTCTTAGTGGCTGCTGCTACCACCATGGCGCTACAGGGGAGCCCTTATTCCAAGATGGCTTATCTATGGGGGGGGGCTTAGGATTTTGTCAGGTCACTTTGGGATAGGTTCCATGGTGTCCGGTTCCTTCCATGCCTGTGAGGTGACCAGATCCACCAAAGGATCCATGGGAGGGGACACCCAGGAAGCAGATGGACCCATGCCGAAAGCCTCCAGGAACACAGACTCATCAGAAGAAGATTTGGGGGCAGACCAACCTCCCCACTGGCGCAGGATCTCCATGATCCTCGGGAGGTGACCTTGGGAAACCCTCTCCATCATCTAAGTCCGTGTCCTCAGTGAGGGACACGGGGGAGTCCAAGTGCATCCTCTTGGATGTATGCAAGCCATTTGTTCCACCAGGAGAACCGTCTGGGGCTCTTTGAGCATGGGCTGTCCCTCTGGTAAAATGATGGGACCATAGACAGAGCCAAGGGGGTCTGGGAGGAGTCCAAGGGGGTGGTCAGGGGTCTCTATCCAACAGAGAGAACCCATTCTACCACATCGAACGCCGAAGAAGAGCGAACCTCCTGAGAAACCAATAAGGAGGCCGGTCTTCCTGGGTCCGCCGAGAGAATCGGAGCCAGTCCCGAGGTGGACGGAGCTCCAAGGGAGAGAAACTGGCCCGACAAAGTTGGAGCCGATGAAAAAGGTTCCACTCCCTTGGATCTGACACCAAAGCTCTGGCTCCGAGAATGGCTTGGATCAGAGCTGGTGAGATACGAAATGTTCCAGGCAGCTGTCGGCGTCGAGGAAGCAGGTACCGTCGGCGCCAACCCCCTGACCAAAGCCGACCTCGGATCTGAATATTCCGAACCCAAAGGTCGGATTGGAGAAGGAGATATGGATTGAAAGAAAGGAAGCGAGCTCCCCCCTCCAGAGGGAGGGGGGCTGGCAAGACCCCCATCTGGATCTGTGTATGGATAAATCACCTCATCATCTTATCCAGATCCATATCTGACAAGGAGCGGGTGGACTGTGATGAGGCCACAGACTCCAACCTGGCGGGTAGGGGCACCAAGGCCCAAAAGGCTGGAAGTGTCTCCTCCAGCTCTGGGGAGAACCTCTGAGATCGGAGTTGAGGGGAGTCATGGATCCGTGGTGGCTTACTCGGAGAAGCTTGGCTTACTTGGAGAAGAACTCCCTCTCTCTGCCTTTTTTCTGCTCTGCTACCACAGGCTTTGGTACAGGAGGTTGAGTCCCAGCCTGGGGGGGGGGGGGTAAGCCAGAGGAAGAGAGGAGGGAGAGCCAGCCACAGCAACCGCTGTGACCGAAGCCGGAGACAAGGAAACAGAGTCAGAAGGAGGAAGAAGGCCTTTCAGGGCCAACTTGGCCTTCCTATCCTTGTTGAAGCCCACACAAATGCTACAGTCCACACTCAAGTGGGCCACGCCCAAGCACAAAACGCACAGAGTGAGGCCATCCACTGGTGATAACTTATGACCACACTCTGTGCAGCACTTGAAAACAAGCTTTTCAGCCATACTCTATTTTAGAAAGTTAACCTTAATAAAAAAGCAGGTTCTTTCTAAATAACACACACACACACACACACACACACACACACACACACACCCTCACCACACTTGTCTACAGAAAACACTGAGGGGGGAGGGGAAGCTACTACCTACGCCACAGAACAAATTACTCTAACTACCTAAAAACACTAATACTCGACGCACCAAGCGAGGGGAGGAAAAGGGGGACCTACACTAACACTGAGAGAAATTTAGAAAAAAATATTTACTCACGAAGGTTTTAAACCCACTGGCTAGCTGGAGCTCAGAAAACATGATGCTGAAGCAATTCGCGTCAAATGAGATCTGGGGATGGAAGGCAGTGGAGGTGTATTATGGGTAAGGGGAGGAGTTTGGAGCTCGGAGCTGATGCTAGTAAAAGTTGCCGGCTCAGATCCAATACGGATCCATAAGCCACAGGTTGAAGATCAAATGAAGTAAACTACTTCAGATTACCAGGATTTGTAGGCAAAAATGAGGGCAATGTGGAAGAAGGATACCCAGGCAGTCCCAGTAGTAATAGGGGCAATGGGTCTCATAAAAAAAAATAATTTACAGTCGTATTTACATATGCTACCGATACAGCTAACGCCATACAAATTGCAGAAGTCAGTTGTGGGCACATTGTGGGTGCTGAGAAGAGCACTTTTGGCTAGCATCAAAGACTGAAACAATACTAATTTCACAAACTTTATTGATACTTGAACATAGGAATGGGGTCCATTCCTGCCATGGTATTAGAAATCCAAAAGTCTTGGATAAATTAAACTGTGAACAACTCTAGGTACATTGTAGGTGCTGAGAACAACACTCTTGGCAAACAACAAAGACTGAAGCAATAATAATCTCATGAATTTTACCTGTACTGGCATTGAACAGGGTTCATTCCCATCACAGTATTATAAACTCAAAACATTTGAAGAAATTAAAAGTGAAAAGATAACAAAAGAAAGTCATATGGAACAAAGGATCCTCTATTCTTAAATTCCTATTCTTATTCTCTAAAGGATCATTTTCTGGACAGCGTAATGGTGCAGTGGTTCTGTTGTCGCCTCACAGCAAGAGGTTCTCTGGTTTGATTTTTGGTTGGGGCGACTGCATGTCCTCCCTGTGTTCATGTGGGTTTCTTCCATGTGCTCCGGTTTCCTCCCACGTTATAAAGACATGCATCTGGACCGTTTCCCCCCGGGCCTCCACTGAAAATTGGCTTTGTTCCAAGTCGGACTTTCCTGGTAAACACATGTTAAACAAATAAATAAATCACTAAAATAAAAAATATTGTTAAATAAAGCCATAATAAAAATGGTGAAGTATCAAAGTATGGCATGGAGAGATTACAAACAAAGCATTCAAAAGCTTCCCATATTCATGAATTACAGAATGCTTACAGATTTATAAGCAAAGATGTACCCTACATTGATCAATTACTTGCAATGACTATGAAACCATGGCAAACCAATCTGCAAGTGAGCCACGATAAACGGCATATCATCATCCCAGGGATTAAAATTCAAAGAGGGATATTACAGGGTGATTCTTTGCCATCACCTCTGTTTTAACTTGCCCTTAATCTATTAATCTGTTTACTCACTAAACAAGAATATGACTACAGCTTATTTTCCAGAAACTAGTCTTGCTTAAAGATATCTCATCTACTTTTTGTGGACGACTTACAATTGTGTAGTCCTTCAGATAAGGATCTGAAAGCACAATAAATGGTTAAAACTTTCTCAGACGATGACACGTGGTCTTGATAAACATGGAAAAGGAACATTTATAAAAAAGAAAGCTATAGCACAAAGAAAACATCAACTGCAGATACAAATGTGATATAAAGGAAACTGTGCAACAGGGGGTGTGTGTACATGTTTGGGAATAGATGGAACGGTCAGCAGTACAATATGAACGAGTAAGAACAAAGCTTGATAAGGAATACTTCAGAAGACTAAAGCTAATACTGAAAACTGCCTTGACACACGGAATAAAGTCCAAGCTATAAATCAATTTGCTCTTCCCTGACTAGCCTCAAACAGAAGCTTCCAGGGGAAGATAAGGAGACCACAGGCCGGGCCATGGAGGAATTCACGAGCCTAAGTTTTGTCAAAGGGCAGATCATTCAGTGGCAGCTACAGGATGAGTAATCATCGATGCCTATTTGTCCCAGAGTTAAGTATCTCTGGATCCCCTGCATACCCTTCTGAAGCCAAAGACAGAAGGTGACACCCTCCCTTAACCTTACCTTCATGATGACGAATGATCTGTGGTGCATCAAAAATGCAATGAGTGATCATGAAGTGTCATGGCATAAGCACACAGGGATAAGGACAACATGGGAATCAGCAGATGTGTACGTGAAGCATGACTCTAGCATAAACTAAAAATGCCAAACATACAAATGCCAAAAGTACAAGTTGTACTTGCCATGACCCTATCTAACCCCACTATACTCTGTTGTACACACTCCAGTACAATATATTTATATTTTATTTTTGAAATGCCTGAATTTAATGAGAACTTGTAATGTTTTTTCTCAACTGAATGACTTGTTTTTGAAATTGATCACTGTACTTTTTGCATGTTAAACTGTCATGTATACTTCATTGTATGTAACTGGAGCTTTTCTCCTCGGGTATCCACTGAAAATGGGCTCCTGGCCCAGATGGACCAACCCAGTTAACAAATGTCAATAAATAAATAAAATAAATAAAATCTGCTCTTATACCCCAAAAGAAGAGGTTACATCAAAGATCCAACAGTTATCTGGTATCACGTGCCTGATCTGCCATTCCTGGTGAACTTTCTTCAACCAAGGCCAAGAAGTCTTATTGCAGCTATGGAGAAAACCTGGAGTAAAAAAAGGTCATCCAGCCAACTTACAGCCTATAAACACTAGACAGACAACAGGAGGGACTGTTCCTAGGGTACAGGTAAGTCACTGGAAAGCTCCACCTACTGAAATGATGAGTTCTGTTTACACATTGGCATACAGCCACCATATTAATTCACAAGAGTGTACATCTCATAATTCCCCATCATCATCCACTATGGCACTGGGAAGGGACAAGCTCAATCCATTAATATGGCAAAGTGGGCCTTTAAGATCATCTCAGGAGCAGATTTACCTCTAGAAGAATGTGACTGATGTCTGCCCTCAGTGACTCCCTTCTCAAAGTGCATCAAAACTAACATGAGATCCGCTCAAAGACTCCTACTACTCACCCATGCACTGTGCATTACTATCAACTGCTATTTTATGAAATGTAATGTAATCTTGAATTTTCTTCCTCCTGCATCTTTAGGTGCCTGGGCTGACATGATAACAATTACAGCAGTGTTGCATATCAAGCTCTTCTTCAAACAGCAGAAGCAATTTCAATGCAGGTCTTGGCTTGTTATCTGGCAGTAACATGAACATATCTATGACTTGCATTTCTTATGCAATGAATGCAGAAAATATCCTCACTGGAAGTCAGTCTCAAGATCTGAGCTGTGCAAGCAGCAGAGAAGAAGTAATGTTACAGATGCCCTCCTAGTACGGTAAACGTGGCACCACAGTGTCCACCAGTAAGTGGAGCATTTAACCCTGAGAATGGGAGATTGAAGAGAAAAAACACACGAGTTGAGGACTGGAGGAGAGGACATTCCAAAAGTCTACACACAGTGGACTACTGTTATCACATACTATACCTACAAAAACACTATTTTAAAACTGGCATGCTCTGTGGAATAACCTCAGAGAATGGGCAGAAGCTTGTTGACATTTAATCGATTCAATAATTGCCACTATACCCATATATGCACATGCTTGCACACACATATACACACATCAGTGTAGATGTCAATACTATCTATCTTGTAAGGATACATCTTAAGCAGTTTTAAACCATCAAATTAAGAAAGAAAAACTTAATGCTAACATTTCAGTATGGAAAGACACAGAAAAATACACTGTGGAAATAATATAAAATTGCTATTTTTAGAACTATCAAAACTTGGTAAATTATTTGTAAGCACAATGCAAAACGGTAAAAACATCAACGGCCAAGAATTATGTGATGCACAGACTGTGTCACCAATGTGTTGGTTGAGCTTCTTGGTAGTACCCATAATTGCTCCATGAGACACAATTTCACTGTACTGTCAAGTTCCAACATGGTAGGATACCAGATAGACTGGTTAACAAATACAAAACAATTTAAAATAAACTGTATGCAAGTGTACCCTAAATCACTTTGTTCCCTCATAGGTATTTCGGGTCTATGTTAAATAAACAAATGCTTAAAATGTCGAGTACAACATACTCACACACTTTTAAGCGTATGTTTATTTAATCGACAGCTCAGAATGTCAGAAAAAGGAGTACGGAAATATGTTGTTCGGCCAGCAGTGAAATATGTGACGTATTACGTCATGTAAGCTACTCCTAACGGCGCCATACAGTGCAGAATGGAAGAATTTCCCTTTTCTGCACAGAACTGCAGTCTCAGGGTTGGTATATTTAAGTGGGGGGGGTGTGGGGGTGCAGGAGGGCTTTCCCCCTGCTTGCACCGTTAAGGTATGTTTTTCTTTTTTTTTTAATGATAGATTTGAAGTTGCTGTCAGTTGGTGTAGTGTCCTACAGCACTTGGGAGGAGTAGGTGGCCAAACAAAACTTTTCGTCATTCTGGATTACGACATTCTGAGCTGTCGGTTAAATAAACATTCGCTTAAAAGTGTTTGAGTATGTTGTACTTGACATTTTAAGCATTCGTTTATTTAACATAGACTCAGTATTTCTCTGTATAGTAACCAACCACTCTGATTTCATTTGACCATTCCCGGATATGTTTTTTTAGGTTCCTCAGACCACCCACTTGAACCTTGGCTAATGCCACCAGTCCAATAACCCAATAGGAAGCTGCAGAAGGCTGCTCTAACACCATCTGGTCTCAGACATGGATAAACACTGAGCAAGAGTTCGGCCTGCTGAAAGTCCATTGCCACTGCTTGGGCAAGTATAAAGGCTGCATCAGTACAACTCTGCTGTTGCATGCAGAACATTTACAGTTTGTTGCACTCTGCATAAAGTAATTCTGCACTTGGCCAGGTGCACCACAGCCACAACCAGCGACTGACGGCAATAGTGCATCTCCCTGCTATCATATGTTCCATGACTGACAATAGCAATGGTCTCCCCTCCAAAGGTTCAACAAGTTGACAGGAAAGAGACACTAAGGTATGAGTGGATTCAACCCCTTCTGGTAATGGCGTTTCACCATGGTGCACTATGCATTAGTTGCATCATTAATTATGGGGTGATCAACTGGTTTTGCAGGAGAGAGCTCTTCTGGCACACTTTGCAACTGAGTAACACTATCCCCAGGCCATCATCATTGTTGACAACCATCCTGCTGTCAACATCAGCCTCCTGTGGTGCATCACAGCCTGTCATCAATGATACAGGGATCAGAAATACCTGGGCCACAGGATCCAGATCACAAATTAGGAGCGTCCATTAGTATATGCTTTTGAGTCTTGTATTGCCATACCTGTAAATGAATAAGTGCTTCAATACAGTATGCCTAATTATTCACTTTAAGCAAATCTCTGTACAAGTATTAGTTGTTGTTGTCTTTCGGCTTTTCCCGGTTAGGGGGTTGCCACAGCAGAACTCTGGTCCGCTAATGATTGGCAGTAGATTTTCATGGTGCCGAGTTGCCAGCTCGACGCCCAACCTTCAACGAAGGCACGCCCATTCACACATGTCTTCCGGACAGCCAATCGGCCCGCGGGGAGGACATGCAGACTCCACACAGAAGGCACTTCCCGTACACTAGCTGAGAATCGAACGGGAGAACCTCTTGCTGTGAGGCAACAACGCTACCGCTGCACCACCGCGGAATGTTCTCTGTACAAGTATTAGTACAGGTGGAAAAGGAAGACATCTAAATGCACCATCTTCTGTAATTGCACATACTGCTACTGTTGCCAGTGATGAATACCTGAATGGAAAAAACATTTCTAAATTGGTATGCAGCCATGCGTTATGTCAATGAATTAATACCACACTAAGACATGCTGCTTAGCAGCGGTACTGACTGTATGAAGAGCCTGTGAATGTGTGATGAAGGCACACCAAGCCACAGGTAAACATGCCACACTGAATACCACTGGTGCTCATCTCCTCACAGTGACAACAGATGCTTCTCATCAGATGTCAAATGAACAGTGGAAGAACCACCTCCTGTGGTATTACAAACAATTGCATTTTGCCTTGCTTTACTCCAAGCACAGGACACTAGATCATTAGCTCTCTTCCTACACTGCTCTAATGTATGATTTATGTCTCCTATGGCATTTTTGTCTGCCAGTACTTCATTCCACATTTTAGCTCATTCTGCCTATCTAGGACCATCTTTTCTAAACAGATGTCTTCCATGTGACTTAAGTGCATCCATTAGGATATGGTTCTCCTCAGAAGAAAAGTTCTCTCTCTTGAGTCTTACTGTCTGATGCTGCAACATCTTGTCCCTAGAAATAACAAAATATGTGTAAGACTGCCTTAATTGAAATGAAATGAATAAGATATACACCACCCTGCAAATTATGTCAACACTGAAAGATTAATCTGGTCCTTTAACAGTAGTACAGTAGCAGAATTTCACTGGGCTTTGTGTTTCTCTCTTTTTCTCTTTGTTATGTGTGTTTGTGTGCATGTATGTGTGAACTGATATGTTTGAGACACTGCAAGAGATGTGGGACTGTAGTTCACACGTTATGGCATTTGGGAGTGGGAAAACTTGCATCCAACAAGAAGAATGAAGTTGTATTGCATGAAAAGCAATACTGTCTATGCAAAATCGACCTATGCATTGCTACTTTGGGTGTCACTAGTTCTGACAAACATGAAAAGGTAATAACTATAATATATAATTCAAGGTTTTTTTCATGATATGACTGAATTGGCACTGTGGCAATTGCAATAATACAGCTCTCACTTACCAGTACACCTTGGAAGGAATTCCTGCACTATCCTTACAATGCTATAGTAATCTGAGATTATTTCCACTCATGTACTTCACTGCACTTTTCATAACTAATTTGCTTTAACTTTGCTTTCTGAAGGTATTTGCGGAAATACAGTAACAAGTGGTGCACAAAATGGTAACACTCAAGAAGTTTCAACAGATTTTATGTAGTTTATACGGTTTGTATGTAAATGAGGTTTGCAGGCACACTGTTCTATGAACACCCTAGCAATCTCATGTTCATACAGCAAGTACCATTTTGTTTTTCGCTCTGATTATAAAAAGATATCTTCCATCACAGCTCAGGGCAGAGTTCCAAGTTGGTGTGTGTGTGAAGGAAATTATAACTGTTTCTCCTACACTGCAACAGATACAGGGAGAGGTTGTAGGCTGTGCTGAGAGGCACCTTTCACAGGACTGATATTTAGACAGACCTGTCAGATATGCTATCTAACCTGACTGGCACACCGCATATCACTGAGCAATGCCAGCGCCAGTACAACGATCTGTAGTGAAGGCAGCCTAAACTGCTTGCCTAGTTGGTGGGTGAAGTGAAGTAATGACAACCACTGTCATTCAGTAAGCATGCCTTCACTACTATTACAGAATTAAAGGTATGAAAGAATGCAATAGCTATGGGTCACTACTGCCAAAATAATGCAACTTTGCAGTTTGTATGTTTACAGTATTAAGCACTTCTGCATTTATGGGTCATCATTGCTGAGGTAATACCAAATTTGTATTTGTCCATTTAAAGTATTAGATTAAATTCTATGGAAAGCAGCACCGATCACTGTACAGAACATTTTACTTAAGTACCCTTAAAGAATAGTTCCATGCATTTCATTTTTCTTTAAAAAATTTACTTTCAGTTTAAAAGGTTATTAAGTTACTGAAAGTTTTACACCTATGTACATCTCTACCTGTGCATTATCTACAGGCCCACACCATGCCGGCAGGGGTAAACAATTCAATAGAAAGGTACTGTTCACTGTTACACTATGGTTTAACTGTAGTTACGTGTAAGACAGGCATATTTCTCAACTGTCTAGATTTTCGCAGAATATCCAGACTTTTGTCTCAGACTTTTGTTTCGTTTGTCATAAAATTTGTAGTTTTCTGAAAAATCAGTAAGGACTGAATTCACTAAATGATAGACATTTGAGTTTCAGACTTCGTAACCTTCAGAAAATGCAAGGTAATGCAAAACCTTTTAATCTAGAAGTTTATATGAGCATTTATATGAGCAATGTTTAAAAAATAATTTGCTCCTATTTTTGGGCCTTTGTTCCCCATTACTTTTATCTTTGTCCGGATTTTTTACGCTAATGGATTAAGAGGCATGGATACGGCATATTGTGTGAAATAACTCCAAGAAATTTTTTAATTGGGGGGCAAATACACTATTTCAATAGATTGACAGCTCTTACTGTAGAGTGGTACATTTTCAGTAAGGCTTAAGCTACAGATATTCAGTGATAGCTTTAAATGTATACACATAAGCCTGGAGCTGCCACAGCAGATGTAACTGTTGTTTACAATATAGTTAACTTTCCCAGTAATGCACTTCTTTTTCCTTTTTGTTTTGGAGCATGGGACAAAGAGACTGATCTCAACTGCTACCTATTTCATAGGAGGCTGGCAAGGCTATTTCCCTGACCCCATACCAAAGAAATAATGGCAATGTTAGAAATAATACTATTGACTACATTATATTTATTATAGAGTATATCATAAATTACACTATATTATGCAATGTATTAAGGATTACATTATAATACAATTTTCATACATTATTCATAATCATATAATAATATTAATTAGTACTATAAAATAATTTAACAACCACTTCATACTATTTTTTTTTCTGTTCCCTTTTTTGTATCATCTACAGATCCAGAAGAACCCGGGACACCTCTGCTACAGTCATCTGCTTCAGTCAAGGAAAGATTTTCCCCACACCTAATCATAAGACTGCTTTACAGGATAGTACTGTCAGCACCTCCTCAGAGGGCAGGCCGCAGTGAAGTGGCCTACACTAACATCAGCCCCTACTGCATGTACTCGTGGAAGATGCAATCAAGAGGAACGTAGAGACAAGGTGGGGCTCTTAAAGCCTCCTGCAGTAGGTGCAAGACTTACTGCCTCAGCAGGCTCCATCCAAAAAGAAACCAGAGGTCACTATCCTCTCAACATTGGGGTCTTCCCTCCCAGCTTCCCCACAACAGGGCTTTAAATAAGGGTATTCTGGCTGGGATGATAGCTGCCACAGTCCCCCATCTCCCATCATGTGTACCCACACTTTATTTTTTAACACTTATACTGAATTATCACTTAAGACACATTTATATGAAAAACAAAATGTTAACATGTTTACAGTTGCAAATGTACATCATATACATGCTTTTATACAATTATCAACATTACATAAATTTCTCAGCTTCTGCCTTCCCTTACACCTCCTCCAATATTTTTTCTATATGTACTGGTCCCACAATTTCCATTTTTTTCTACATACTTTGCTCCTAACATTTTCTAAAGAGCCCACTTCTGGTTCTTTTATCTCTGTTACAGTCACTACTACATGTACAGTTGTTTTAGACTTTGAGTTCCATTTTCTAGAAATTGCTTTTTTGGCAGCCTCCAGAATCAAACTTAACAAGGCCTTACTATGTCTAGGCAATTCAAACCCTGTATCTCAGCTTAAAAAAATAATTTCATTAGTTACACCCACTTGCTCACTCAATATTTCTGAGAGAGTACTCTGTAGGGAATGTTTAAAGACTGACATCTCATTACACTCCCAAAATACATGTTCCCAGTTACCTCTTTCTTCCCCATCACACCTCCAACATTTGCCATCTACCAGAGGAAAAATTCTTTTTAGTCTGCTCGGGGTATAAAAATACCTATGCAAACACTTTGATTCACAGATTCATAGACTGTTAAAAGGCTAACAACCTGGAGGCCTTTCTAAGCCTATCCAAGTTTTTTTCTGAAAGAATAATGATGTCCTATATCCAAACAGGATACTGAGGGCCAGGCATTTATAAGCTACCTCTGTCCATAAGGGACATGGGCACCAGGCCCAGTGTGAATTTCCTATTCCCTATCCACTGGTCTATGTTGCACTTGAATTGGGTTACAGACAAACTCAGCTTCCCATGGATGGGAAGCCTGTTCCATATGAGGGGCAGTCTCTGGGAGATGTATCTGTCTCTCCAGCATGCTCTGTTTAAGTCACAGACAAAATTTAGTTCCATAGACCTTGTATTTCTGGTACTGTCTGACTTACGAATATGCAGGAGATTCATAAGTGTGGGTTTGTGGATGCCCTGTAAGCCAGGCATAGATCACCCCCTGCAAGCTATAGAAGACTGAGTAGAGGGAAAAGGTTTTAAGATACTCTGCATAAGGCAGGTTTGTCACACCTTGTATTCTTTTTGTAAGGAACCTCTGAGGTCTCTCTAGCTGTTGCATATGTCTGGTCAGGTACATACGGAAGGAAGCATTGTATTCTATGATTGCAATGATAAAGGCAGAGTACAATAGGATAAAGACCTCTTTGGATCTAGACATCATGACCTTATTTACAAGATGCACAACATAAAAGGATTTTCTCACCACTATGGCCAAATGGTGGTCGAAGTAAGGATACTGTCTACTTGGACACCTAGATCCCTGATCACTGAGTCGACTCTTGGGGACGAATTATCAACACAGTAATTAGCCGGAATGGTTGACTTCTCATCTGAAAACGTAAGCAGCCATAAACTTTCAGCATTTACTATCACGTCAGAGAAACAGATGCCAAAAATAAACGGGCCCAGAACCTAGCACTGACGGTCTCTGCTAGTGACTAGCCTCTTTGTGGAGGTGGCCTCACCTATTTTGACCTCCTTGGTCCTATCAGTGAGCCAGCTGGCTATCCAGCAGGTGATAAAAGGGTTTAAACCTAATTAGTGAGCTTGTCTATAATGCCTGACTGAGATATTGTATCAAAAGCCTTGGCTAGGTCGAGGTACGCTGTCTGCACAGTCTTGCCCTCATCTCTTGCTTTGATGACGCTCTGAAAGAAATCCGCCAGATTTAGTAGGCATGTCCTTCTTTTGACAAAGTCAAACAGTGACGGGTCCAGTGTTTGCAGGTTACTTATGTCTTCGTTTTTCATGGCCATGATAATTCTTTCTATGGCCTTACACATCAGGCTGGTCGGACTTCCCTAGTTTTGTGGCCCAACCTTCTTTGTGCATAGGAATGACTGTAGCCATCTTCCATTCCTTGGGCACAAAACCTGACTGAAGGCTCCAGTTGAAAAGAGATTCAAGTGAACTAGAGAGGTTATGTTTTATGCTATTTAGTAAACACCTAGGATGTCATCAGAGCCCATCAATGCATTGTTTTTGGCTTTGAAAAGTGCACTGAAGATCTGTTCCCTAGTAATGGTTGGAGGATTGTAGTATGCAGTATTTTCTTTGGACTATCGAGGGGGAGTTGGGGGAGAAATTTGAGTTGAGCTTGTCAGTCGAAATGCTGGCAATGGCTTCCAGCTCATTGTGGATGATACCATTTACAATAAGTCGTGCACATTGTTGCATATTTCCCTTGAGGTTATGGGTATAGCTGTAGAAAGCTTTGTGGTTGCCCTTTGCCTGAGAAGCTATGGGTTTAGTGGAACTTCCAAGCAAAAATCCTAAATCTTCTAGACTTTGTTGCACATCTGGGAGCTATGTAACCACATTTTTGTATTAAAACCCACCATTGCGCATTTCTACAACTCCATCCTATCACAATTTGTCCATCCTCTCTTTGTCAATCTTCCCTTCCATTAGTGAACCCAACCTACTGTATGAACTACCAATCCCATCTGTTTTGTCCCCTTGCGATACTGTCAATATCTTTATCGCTTTCCTTACCTATCATTCCTCTTCTTACTACCCTTTACCTTTCCTATCCTTCCCCGTCAGCCCTTATATATTAGACAAACAAAAAAAAAAGAAAGAATACCCTCTCCTCTCCCACTCATTTACCCTGTTTCCCCTGGCCACTGTCTCCACTTTTTATAACTTTACTATCCACCCCCTTTCTAAGTTACTAATTTGTGCAATAAACTGGTGTCCATCAATGGACATCTGCAGAATTTGACTGTTGGCAAAGTGGCTTTAAACAGTGCTAAACTCAGGAGTGTGAATATTTTCTTCATCTGACAATATCAGCATATAGTAGCCCTTGCTCGTGAAGTACAGAAACTCATGAAGATACTTTTCAAACTTAGGAAGACAGGTATCACTGACACATATGTGCAAAATATCCGCATCTATGCAAGCATTCATGCATACGTCTGACCTCATTTTACACACTAGCACCTCTGCACACACAATCTCAACATTTCTTCACTGGCTTCATATAGGAAAACCAGTGCTACGTTTTTATAAAGGTAAAAAGGTGCTTTTCTTAAATTCACCTTACATAGCTGTGCAGTACGGGACTTTGAAACAAAAGCATTCTTTTGTTGAAATAAATGATAGGCAGTTATTTATTGCTGACTGTGACAGATTCCAAACATTAGTTCAGAACATTACCATTTGTTGTATAACATTTAGTTAACACTTAAAAGTGTAATGTATTCTTAAAAGTCTTGCACTGCTGATCTTTGAGTGTAACAGCTGTTACTTTGTTGCAGATGCTGTTTTAACACTTGTTTTCAGAGTGGGTACAACTCAAAATAATATGAAAAGGTGAGTTTTTTTTTTTTACTTCTCCCTTTCGTCTGAATTTGTGTAGCCTCAAAGTCAATATGCTCAGACCTCTAAAATGTGGGGATAGAGACCCATTTTGGAGGTGCAGGAGGTTCCCCTGCTAAAAAGTTTGATGTGTTTTGTGTGATGTTTTATATTGTCTAAATTACTGTAAAGTTCTAATGTTTCAGCTACAATTTTTTGAGTCTCAAGAATATGAAAATGAAAGTTATGTACTTATCATAATGATAGATCCGTGGTGTCTTCTTCCTTCCTTCTCAACCTCTGGAGTTACTGGATTAAATGTTGGCACTCTCAGAATCTCCAGTGCAACAGCTATGCCTCCTCTACTCATAACTCCCTGCTCTATCTCTCCTCAGATCGAGATTGCACCGTAGATGCTTCCAGAACCATGTACAGAGGGAAAACAAACAACTTATGCAGGAAATTGGCAGAGGATATAATAAGTGCCCTTTCTCACAGTACACACAGCCGGTCAGAAGCAACAAAAGTGACAATTTGGTGGTGGGGGGGGGGGGGTAGCATGGAGGAAGGGAAGGTTGAGAAGGATGAAAGAATACAACACACATCTATCATTAGGGCAAACTTATAACTTTTGTATCTGATACTGTCTTTTTCTATCCATTTCAACCTTTGAGACAGATTCCCCAGTCAGGAATAGCCCAGGGTGACCTTAAGAGAGAAAATTCCACAAAATGGTGGAACCAAAAGAAGCACTAGACCTACACTGATCAGTGTATGCCCCAACAAGTTGTACTGCTTGAGGCTGACATTGTGTACTGCTTTACATATTGCCATGACTAGACTATATGAGTAGTACCAGTGGTTAAGTAGCATACCACTGTCAGCATTAAATAGCTGCAGGAGAAGAAGTAATAGGATGCCCAATGAAACATCAAGATCCTGTGTTGTCTTTTTTGCTCAGCTCAACCTGTGGGGTTATTTGAAACATGTCTGATTCGATGCTGCCACTCTTAAAATATTCAGCCCTGGAGCACCACCTCCTCTACCCATAACTTCCTGCTATGTCTCTCTCCAGATCTCATTTGCCTCCATCAAGTTCAAATCATGGTCCAAGAGCTCCATCAAGAGAGCACCCTTTTTGTGATTTTTCTGCGATTGCTGTTTTATGGTGATAGGTTTAGCTAACTGTAAATGGGACACAAAGGTATGAGTATTAGACCAAACAGCTGCAGCACAAATGTCATCAGTAGAAACCTGACAGAAAAAGGCAGCTGAAGTAGCAATTGCTCTAGAGAACTGAACCTTAAGCTTAATGGGCAAAGTAATTCCTTTAAGGAAGTATGCAAAGAAGTCACAATCAGAAAGCCATCAGTTTGGATAGATTCTTGACAAGTTTTGTTTTGGAAAAAAAAAACAAAAAGCTGGTTAGATTTTCTGAAATTGCTTGTTCTGTACAAATAGAACCTCAGTTGTCATCCAAACAATGGAGAAAAAATTCTCCCTTGTTATTGAAATTTGGAAAAAGAACAGGTAAATGAGTGGTCTGATTTAAACTGGACTCAGAAGCTACCGTGGACAAAAAAGAATGATTGGTTGTTAAGTAAAGTACAGTTGCGTACACTTACCATAAATGTAGATGTTCGAGTGTATTCACTGTTGCAGTCATTACATTTGGGTAATCTGCTGGCAGGTTGCCCTCAGTCGGCCTGATTAACAAAGTCTTGGGCCCTGCGTCGGTTGCTGTCCCTTCTTCCATGACGTCAGGTCGTCAGGGGTATAAAACATGCAGCCGACGCCATTCCATCAGTTTTTTCTTGCCCCAGATGCAAGGTGCCCCCCTAATGGGGAGCAAAATAAAAATTAAAAACACAAAAATATACCTCCAACCAAAAGCAAATACACCAAAAAGGCTTTTAAGCATAGTTAAAGAGAGTAGAAATATAGTAAGAGAAAAATGGGGCTGGAGGGAGGATAACCAGGACTGCAACAGTGAATACACTCAAACATCTACATTTATGGTAAGTGTACACAACTGTACTATGTTCTTTGTGTTTCACTGTTGCAGTCATTACATTTGGGTAGATTCCCAAAGCTATGGTTGGGAGGATGGATTTATACAGCATTAGGAGCAGCTATAAGGCCCTGCAAGACAGCAGTGGCAAAGCCAGCTCTGGATTTAGAGAAAATTGGTAAATGATAATGCTTGGTGAAAGTATGAACTGAACTCCAGGTAGCAGCTTCTAGAATATCCCTGGTAGGAACACCTCTGAGAAAGGCTGCAGAAGTAGATGCAGCCCTGGTGGAATGAGATCTGATCCCCTGGGGGATAGGTTTTCCATGGTGCTTATAGCAGAAATGAATGCAATGGCTTATCCATTTAGAGATGGTTTGTTTTGAAATAGCATTTCCCTCTGCCCCTACAGCAAATGCTACCAGCAGTTGTTCAGATTCTCTTTGAGGTTTAGTCCTGTCCAAGTAGTATCTAAGTTGTCTGTGCACATCCAATAAATGCATAATCCATTCCCCTTTGTTCTGTGGATTGGGAAAGAAAGTTGGCAAATGAATGGACTGATTAAGAGCCACCCTGGATACCACCTTGGGCATGAAGGATGGATTGGTCCTGAGTGACACCCTGTCCGCATGAAAGATGATGAAAGGCTCCACTGCCATACAGGCCTGTAACTCAGATATCCTTCTTGCTGAAGTGATTGCTAGAAGGAAGGCTGTTTTCCAAGAAAGAAATGTTAAGTCTGCAGTAGCAGCTGGCTCGAAAGGAGGTAGAGTGAGTTTCTCCAATACAATGTTAAGGCCCCAGGCAGGGGCTGGAGCTCTCCTGGGTGGTCTCAAGTTCTTGGCCCCTCTGAGGTACTGCTTGAGCAGAGGATGAGAGAAGAGGGGAGGTTCTGTGTTATAATGAGCTGAAATGGCTGAGGCATGGATTTTAATGGAGGAAAAAGACAGGCCATTGTGAAGCATCTCAGTTAAGTATTGTAAAATCTGAGGTAAATTTGGCGCTGCTGTGCTCATCCCTTGAGATTGATTCCAAGCACAGAATCTTTTCCATTTGTCAGCATAAGATTTTCTAGTACTGGGTCTTCCCGCCGCCAAGATGACATCCATCACAGGTTTGCTAAGGCATGCTAAGGGTGAATTTAAGTGATTAGCCAAGCTGCATGTTTCAATGTTGGGAGCTGAAGGTGCAGAATTTGGTTCTCCTGCTGAGACAGTAAGGAAGGTGTCTGAGGCAGGTGCCATGGAGAAATTTGTGACATACTGTGCAGGAGGGGGTACCAGTGTTGGCGTGGCCAGTCTGGAGCAATCAATATCATTCTTGGTTTGTTCTGTTTGACTTTTAGCAGAACTTTGGAGAGCAGAGGCAGAGGAGGAAAGGCATAGACTGATAGGTTTTTCCAGCTGAATGACAGAACATCCACTTTCCAGGCTTTGTTGTGAGGAGTCCTTGTGCAAAATGTGTCCAACTGGTAGTTGTGGGGGCAGCCAAAAAGATCTATGTCTGGGCTCCCTCATTTGCTTGTCAACATGTTGAAAATCCGTGGTTCCAGTTTCCACTCGTGTGGGTCCATGAAATTTATGCTTAGTCCGTCTGCCAGTGTATTCAGTTTTCCTGGCAGGAATTGAGCTTGTAGTTGCACTTGGTAGCTCAAGGCTGTGTTCCACAATGCCATGGCTAGTCTGCAGAGGGGGTAGGAATGTGTACCCCCCTGCTTGCTTATGTACCACATAACCATGGTGTTGTCCGTCTTTACCATTAGTTGCCCTGGATGAATACAGTCCTTGAAGGTTTTCAGAGAATTCTGTACAGCAAACATTTATTTTTTATTGATATGTAGGTGCATTTGATTTGGGTTCCATTTGCCCTGAATGCACTTCCCTGCCAGGAGAGCCCCCCATGCATAGTCTGATGTGTCTGTAGTTAGGGTTTGGGCAGCAGGGGGTAGTGTGAATGTCAGTCCTTTGTTTTGGTTGCAGGCCTCTGCCCACCATAGGAACTCCAGGCTTAGGCAAGTTATGATAGGAATCATTGTTTCCAGGCTGTGACAATGCTGACTCCATAGACTTTTTAAGTACCACTGAAGTTTCCTCATATGCAGTCTTGCATATGGCATTAGAAGAATGCAGGAGGCCATGAACCCCAAAGCTTGCAGTATTTGTCTTGTAGACAGCAGGGTTTTTGTGGCCACTTGTTTGAAGTAGGTTACCAAATGAATTTGCTTTTCTGGCGTGAGGAAAGCCATCTGGGCAGTTGTATTCAAGCTTGCACCCAGGAATGCAATCTGTTGAGAGGGTACCAGTTGTGATTTCTTTTCGTTTATGGTGTACCCTAGACAAGTTAGAACCCTTTCTACAAACACCAGATGACTTATAAGCATGGCCTGGTTTTCTGCCTGAATTAGACAATCGTCCAGGTATGGATATATTTGAATATTTCTTTGTCTGCAAAATGCAATTACTGGAGCCAGGCACTTTGTGAATACCCTAGGTGCAGTAGACAAGCCAAAGGGCAGTGTAGAGAACTGATAATGCAAATAGCCTGCTTTGAAGTGTAGGTATCTTCTGCAAGATTCCCTGATTGGGATATGCAGGTAAGCTTCTTTTAAATCTAGAGTTGCCAACCAGGCATCTTTGCCTAGCATAGGAAGTAACTTGTGAAGAGTCAGCATCTTGAATTTTGGAATATCCAGAAAGGTGTTTAGAGTAGACAGGTCCAGAACTGGACGCCAATATTTGTCTTTTCTGGGTACCAGGAAAAGCCTGGAATAGAAACCTTTTCCCTTTTCCTCTTCTGGTACCAGTTGAATAGCCCTCATGTTTAAGAGGAAAAGTACTTGTTTCTGTTCCTCTGCCCACTGATTTGGGGACAGGTCTGTCCACCCATTTGGTGTTGGCAACATGCGGAAATGAAATCTGTATCCCTGGGACACTATATTTAAAACCCATTTGTCCTGGGTTATGAGTTCCCAGTTTTTTGCATGAAAAGCAATCTTTCCCCCCAAAGGGGTGACTGAAAAGTAAGTGCTTGGCAATTTTAAAGGAAAGTCATTGAGACTGTTTACCATAGGGGGGTGCCTTATTTCCAGATTTGAAAGTGGATGCCCCCTATTGTGTAGTTCTGAGAGTCCCTTGGGACTGAAACCTGGTGCTTTTGGTGTGTCTGAGTTTAGTTTGAGTGGATCTGGAAGGAGCTGGAAAGGACCAGTTCTTAAGTAGGCCAGTGCCTACTAAATCTTGGAGGTTGCACTTGTAAGAAATCTTTTACAGTTTGCATAGATTTAGCTTTATCTTCCATCTTTTTTAGAACTTCTTCAGCCTTACCGCCAAAGAGGCAGTCCTGATTTAAAGGAGCATCCAACAATTTTGCTTTAACATGATCAGGCAGAGATTGCTCCTTAAGCCATGCATGCCTTCTAAGCACAGACCCAGTAACCGCAGCCCTGCAAGAGGCCACTAAAGAATTAAAACCACACTACAAAGTATGTTTTCCAACTAGTTCAGCAGAATGCAATAAATCCTGTAAATCTTTATTTTTCACACAGTCAGAAATCAACATAATTTTCTGTTTAGGCAGAATATGCTGTAGATATTTTAGCATATGAAATTGGCAGTTTAAAGCCCTGATTGCCAAGGTTGCAGAAGTATAAACCTTTTTACCCATCTATCCAGCGCCCTGGAGTCTCTATCAGAAGGGGTAGGATTTTTAGCAGTAGAAGCCTTAATGCCCTTGGGCCCCTGAGAAATGGTTTCTGGATCCGCAACAGGATTTTTGAAAAGGAACTTGTGGGACTCAGGAACCCTGTAGTATCTGTCAGGTTTACTAGGAGCCGAAGGCAGGGAATCAGGAGCCACACTGGATTCTGAAAACACATCATCAACAATGTCTAGTACAGGAGGTATAGCCAAAGGCCTATGCTGAGGTAGAAGAAGGAAATACCCAAGCCTCTTTTTAGATTCAGAAAATTCCTGACTTTCCCAGTGGAAATGCTCCCTTAAGGTATGTAAAGTTTCCCCAAAGGAAAAATCCATAGGGGGGAAGCAAAGGGAATGGAATCCTCTGCATCAGAATCGTCATAAGTAGGCATGGACAAATCCAGGTCATTGGAAGAATTAGAAGAAACAGAGTCCTGATCAGAAGATTCATAGTCAAGGTCAGTCCTAGGCCTCTTAGAAGGGAGGGTTGACTACCCCTGATTAGAGTAATAAGATCTTCAGCCATTTTGATCATTTGTTTTTTAGGCATGGGGGCTGAACATGTGGCCTGGGCGTTGGTTTTTTAGACATAGATCGAGATTTAGGCCTTAGAATAGAAGGTGGAGTCGGTTTAATATGCAAGTCTGTAGGCCCGAAAACACCCTCAGAAGCCGGTGCCTGCACAGCGGCTCCGGACCCATCCAAGGTAGAGACATCCATGGGTTCCATAGGTAAAGCATCTTGCGGCATACTGGACTCCGAATGGATCTCAGTAGAGGCCTGCGAGTCAGAAGTAGCGGGTATCAGGGGCTGCGAAAGCGCCTCACTGAGTACCGGCGAACTGGCGAATGGCTTAGGAGAAGCGTCGTCGGCAGTTTGGAACCTCAACGGCCTGTCTCTGTCTTTTTCTTTGCGTTTTTTCGGAAATCCGGTAGTCGGATGGCTAACCAATGTCATTTCTGGATAATTACACCGAGAACAGAAATATTTAGAGGCAAAAATGTTCTGATAACGGATAGTGCGCTGATTAAATAAAGCATAGAACCAACAGCAAGGTACATCGTGGTCAGGGCCTAGGCAAGGAATACAGTACAAATGAAAACCTTTATGAGGTATTTGCTTCCCACAAGTAATGCAATTATTAACTTTTACTGACATCAGTAAAGAGCAAGAAAAAGTTTCCCCAATGGGGTACTTAGCTTTAAGTTGAAGACTTTGGTTCTGAAACTCGAAAACGAAAATTTCGGGAGTCGGCCAACCGGCACTTGTGAACTGCTTCTGCTTCGGGTACCGCACAGCAAGAAAGACTGATGTAATGGTGTCGGCTGCATGTTTTATACCCCTGATGACCTAACGTCATGGAAGAAGGGACAGCAACCAATGCAGGACCCAAGACTTTGCCAATCAGGCCAACTGAGGGCAACCTGCCAGCAGATTACCCAAATGTAATGACTGCAACAGTGAAACACGAAGAACATCTGTATCTTTATGGAAAACCAAACAGAGGAAAGTGCTTGATGTTCAGACATCCTTCTTAAGTAACAGCTATGAGAAACAGTTTTCTATGACAAAAGCTTTATGGATACTGTGGCTGCTGGTTCATAAGGAAGTCTGATAACAACTTGCAAAAGCAGACTGAGGTCCCAAGGAGGAACTGAGTCACAGAGGGTAGGATGTAATAAAAAGATACCTCTCAAAATGGCCTTGGATAAATTAAAAGCTTCCACAGGTGTAATATCCATGCCGATGTGAAAGTTGGAAATGGTGGCTAATTGCACTTTAACGGTAGAATAACTAAGACCACAGTGAAAAACACAAACCAAAACATCCAATATAGCATCTAAATGTGCAGAAAAAGGATCTAAGCCCTTGAAAGAAGCTCAAATGGAAAACCTCTTCCACTTACTAATGCAAACCCTTTTGGTTAAAGCCTTCTGGGAGGAAAAAGAATGTGAATAACTCTCTTGGAGATCTTGGGATCTCTGTTCATTACTGGAAATGGAGGCACCATGTGGTTAAGCTTGAGGGAGTGAAGGTTCAGGTGAGGAGGGCCCAAAGGATGAGAAATCAGACCCAGAACAGGGACCATGACCAATGCTGGGTGTAGAAGGGGAAACCAAGGAAAGGGGGATCCAAACTTGTTGGGGTCAGCAATGTGGCAATGAAGATGAGAGTCACTCTGTAACGGGCTGCTTTCTGGACAGTCTTGATTATCAGAGTAGTCGGAGGATAGGTGTACAGTAAATCTGGGAGCCAAGCATGCAGAGGAGCATCCCTTGTTGACTGCCCCTCTGCCAGAATCAGTGCGTAGAAACTGTTGCAAATCATGCTGGACTGGGAAGCAAATGGGTCATAGCAGGGGATGCCCCAGTGGCTAAAAATCTGTCCCACTATTTCCGGATTCAAGGACTACTCAGGAGGCAGAAGAAAGCATCGGTTCAGT
The DNA here is from genome assembly GCF_019279795.1 of Protopterus annectens. NCBI lineage: Eukaryota > Metazoa > Chordata > Ceratodontiformes > Protopteridae > Protopterus > Protopterus annectens. The sequence continues at coordinate 770,779,794 of NC_056729.1, forward strand.
ATGTCCTCCAGAATGTTGGACTTCTTCAGGGTGTGCACTGTGATTAGAAACCATTGAGAGGGCATTGCCCATTACCAAACTCTCATGGCCTCTCAACACATGGGACAGGATAAAGTGCTTATTTGCTTGTTCAGATACCATACCACTGAAGTATTAGGTTCATAGGTTCATAGGTTCGTACTAGGCTATCTGCCCTAGGGCATTTATAAGCCTAGCCAGAGTGTGTGTGGCTTTCACCACCCCTTAGGATGAGAATACTACGCCCATTTAGGGTTTAGTTTACTGTGCCTCTGTCTAGTAGTGACACAGAGATGACCCCTGGGGTAAACCTACGATCTCCCATCCACTCGTCAAGACTTCTCTTGAATAGAGTTAATGAGGGGCTCTGCCTAACATGGACTGGGATTCTGTTCCAGAGTGTAGGGAGCCTCTGGGTTATGAATCTGTCCCTCCAGCACGTCCTATTTATTTCTGTGTTGAGGTTTAAGTCTCTTGCTCTCGTGGCTCTGATGGATTTGGATTTTTTTGAGGTGGAGCATGTCCATTAATTCCGGATTAGACATGGCCTTGTACGTTAGGCACAGGTCACCTCTGAGTAGGCGGTATGCGACTGAATAGAGCTGGAGTTTTTTCAGTCGGGCAGCATATGACATATGTTTAAGACCCTTTATCCTCTTGGTGAGGAACTTTTGGGGTCTTTCCAACTGCTGCATGTGTCGGGTAAGATACATCCCAAATGGGGCATTGTACTCAATCATTGGCCTAATAAGAGATGAGTACAGGGGCACAATGACCTCTCTTGATCTAGATGTGAAACCCTTCATGATAAGGTGGGCAATATAGAAGGTCTTCCTAACCACTTTGGCAATGTGAGTGTCAAATGAGAGGTTACTGTCAACCTGGGTCCCTAGGTCCCTGATTACCTCTTCCATACTTAATGGATTACCACCTATGTGGTAATTTGTGGGTACCTTGTTTTTCCCAAAGGGTATGACTATACATTTTTTGGCGTTAAGCTTAAGGCCATGGTTCTGGCACCAATTATCCGTTTCTATGAGTCCTCTCTGAAGGATGTTTGTGTCCACTGGAGTATCAATTATGGCGCCCAGTTTGCAGTCATCTGCGAACTTTGTCAGCCACAATCCTCCTATGTTTGCCTGCACCTCGGAAAAATAAATGCCAAACAAGAGGGGTCCCAGAACTGAGCCCTGTGGGACACCGCTTGTGACTGGCTTAGAGTCTGACATAGCTCCAGCAACTCTGACCCTGTGGGTTCTGTCCTTGAGCCAGTTTGCAACCCATCTCGTGACATATGGGTTTACATTTAAGCTGGTGAGTTTGTCTATGATGCCCGAGTGTGGTATTGTGTCAAAGGCTTTTGCAAGGTCAAGGTAGGCTGTGTGAACTGCCTTGCCTTCATCAATGGCCTTAGTGACGGTTTCAAAAAGTCGACCAAGTTCAAAAGGCAGGATCTGCCCTTGACAAAGCCAAATTGGGTAGGATCCAATGTCTGTAGGTCCCCAATGTCTTTGCTTATGAGTTCCATAATGATCCTCTCCATAGCTTTGCAGACCAGGCTCGTCAAGCTTATGGGCGGTAATTTCCAGGGTCCGTAGAAGCACCGCCTTTGTGAAGTGGGACCACTGTTGCCGTCGCCACTCTTTGGAGTGCGTATCCTGTAGTAAGGCTAAGATTAAACAGCAGCCTTATGTTTGGGTTTAGTTCCTCTTGGAGTTCATGTAGCACACAGCCCGGGACACCGTCCGGTCCCATTGATGCTGTTTTTTAGCTTTAGAGAGGGCAGCTCTCACCTGGGCATCTGAGATGTCAGGGAGGCTACACTCTGCTGGGATAGTTATTTCTCCTTTTGGGGGGGGAGGGGGAGGAGATATTTGCACTGAACCTATCTGCCAGAATGTTGGCAATGTCAGTGGGTTCAGTGTATTTATTGTCATTTTGGACTAACTCTGAGCATATCTGGGAGTTTCCACCCAGGTTTCTAACATAGCTAAAGAAGGCCTTGTGATTGTCTTTTGTGTCTTTTGCGATTTTTCTCTCAAAGTTGGCCTTGGATGATTTTATGAGTGATCGTAGTTTTTTGCTAGTACTGATCAGAGATGCCTTCCCATTTAGGGATTTTGCTCTGTCATGTAGTAGCTTCCTCCTTCTGTTGTAAAGTTTGTTTATGGCTGGGGTCCACCAGACAGGGCGCCTGCCTTTGGGGGAATGGGTCTTGGTTTTATTTGGGATTGCATGATCCATGCATTCTTGAAGGTGCCTGTAGAAGGCATTTGCAAAGGATTCAGCAGTGTGGGTTGTGGTTTCCAGTGGCCCAGGGACCTTGAAGGATACCACTTCAGTCTTAAGAAGTGTGAAGTTGGCTTTTGAGAAGTTCTTCACTGTGGTCTTTTGTGCAGGGGGTGGGGGCGGGATGTGGATTTCCAGTGAGATTAATTTATGGTCTGATCTTACCAATGAGGGATATACTTTTGGTGTGGAGCATTTTGTCCCCATGTTTGTGATGATCAGGTCTAGTATATTGTCTCCTCTTGTAGGAATGGTGACTAGTTGTTCCATCGCATTTGAGTTTATGAATTCTAGGAACCTTTGGGCTAGGGTGTTTGGGCTTGAGTAATGTTCCCAGTCTATGTTTGGGTAGTTGAAGTCTCCCAATATGATGGTATTTGGAGAAACATTCATACTCTCCAGTGTCTTCAGGAAGGCTGTGTGGGTTTCCTGAGTTTGAGAGGGTGGTCTGTAGCATGCTATAAATTGTAAGGCAGTTTTGCCTATGGTTAGTTGCACCTGGATGGTCTCCGATGCTTCGTGCGTTGCCACTAACCTGGAGGTGTGGGTATCTTTGATGAATATGGATACTCCCCCTCCTTTTGTGGTTCGGTCCAAGTTTTGGGGCCGGAAAGCATGATATGAGATAAAACCTGATAGTGCTGGGGTGCTCTCAGGAGCCTTGAACCAGGTTTCAGTCACTGCACAGACTTCGATGTTCTCCATACTGAGGAGGGCTTCGAGGGCGTGCATCTTGAGGTTTAGACTTCTGGCATTGAGCAGAATTACCCTTATTTTTTTTCCATCTGTGTTTTCTAGGGAGGTAGGTTTGTCATTTGAGCCTTGCCTAAAAAAGGCACTATGGGGGTGGCAAGAGCCTTGGCCAATATCCGGAAGCCCAGGGGTGACAGGTGCAAGCCATCCCTTGTGAAGCAGCGTGGCTTGTCGAGCATGTCATCCCAAGCAGACAGACATTGGATCCCCTTTGAATGACACCAGTAATTAAGCCAATTGTTAAAACTGATCATTTTGTCTTTGTACTGTGGCATCATTCTTGGTGAGGGTAAGATGCTGCTCAGGGTCAGGGTCATACCGGCCTGGGCTACATAATCAGAGAGCTCCTCTATGTCTCTTTTCATGTAGTCCAGGGAGGTATGTCTCAGGTCGTTCACACCGGCATGTACAATGACTGAGTCATATTTGTACTTGCTGTGGAGTGACCTGAGTGCTTGTGTTATGTGGCGGATTCTAGCTCCCGACAGGCAGCTTACTGTGACCCTCTCCTTGTTCAGTCTGGTGAGTGGGACGTCAGTGTGTCTGACTATGGAGTCACCTATTACAAGTGTGTCTGGCATGTTGTTTGGCCTTAAAGGCTGTGACTGTTTAGCACACTGACTTTGTGAAATATGTGTTGCATGTGCTATGTCTTGAGGTGGCGGTTGCTTGGGTGTCTGCTTTGGAGGCCTCTGTTGTTTTGGTAGATTTTTAATCAGCGCCTCCGAGTATGTTTTTGTGTGTTTATGTGTTTGGTTTGCAGTTGTGATAGTTCTATGTGAGAAGGGATTTGTGGTGTGTGTGGTTACCTTCTCCTCCTGCCTGGTCTTGCCAGTACTGAATTGAGAGAGCTCAGCCTCCAGTTTGGCTATATAGTTGCATTTCTCGCATATATTTGTATTTGTTGGGAGGAGGAGAGGGTTGTCTGTGTACATGAGGCAATTGTAACATTGCCTCAAGATTCCCAGATTCACCAGCTGAACAGGAGAGGATGCCAGCAACTGACCCTTCGACATGCTAGAATAGTGAAAAAGATTGCTGTGTAACTGAGTCAGAAAGGATATATAGGGAAATGGGTACTCAAGGGAATTTAGGTGAAAGAAGTACTTTCTTTTGTTTAAGAGTGCTTTACCTGTATAAAAAATGCTTTAGGAGCAAGTGCTGAGCTTTTCAGTTAGAGAATAGGCTGTTTAGATTGCAAGTAGAGCAGTTCTAAGGGAAAAATTGAAGAGTACACTTTACGGAGCCAGAAATAGTTTAAACTTGATTAACCACTGCTGCCCGATGCTGCTCTATGAGCAACTTTGAGCTAATTCGCGCTAAAACACGCAAAAGTGGGCTTTATAGCAGGGGGTTGAAAAGAGCCAGGAATTGACCCAAAATGGCCAATAAACTACAAGTTGCTGGGCTGGAACCAATCCTCTAGGGACAAATAGGTTGCTCAGTGCTCCCCACTCCCACTGGTGAACAAAGAAGCTTCCTCTTATCCAAATAAGGATATGGATAGCACAGGAACGAAGACAAAGCCCAGAGATCAGCAAAATCTGAAGACTGGACTATTCTAGTTCAGAAAAGCGGGAAAACAAGGATATATTTTTTTTTCTTTTTTTACAGAGAAAGGAAAAAAAGATACAGTAACAAACAGTAAATGCTATAAAACGGCTAGAGCACTTGAGTGTGTTAGCCTAACAATTAAATTAATCAAAAAATAACTTTTTAAAGTGCTAACAGTATAAATTCAACACAAGTACAGTAAAAACAATATGCAGAGCTGTTTTTTAAGCGAAATGCAGTCGAGATGTAGTAATTTAAGCGAAAGCCAGAAAAAATACTTATAAATCCAGGAAAGTCACACTCTCACTCTCTGCTGCTTGTAGAACTCTGCAGGACACCACGAGGAGCTGTGCTGAGTCTTTTACTGCTTTATTTCCAATACTGACTGATAGAGTGTTACAGGTTTGCTCAACCTGTTTGTCTGGACAGGTTGATTATCTGGCTATGTCTGTGGTTAGCTATTACAAATGAGATCTGGGTAGCTAGCGCTAGGCATTATGAGATAACGTCCGTAGCACCTACAATCATGAGTGGCTCATTGTCAGTCTGGCTGGCAATCACACACTTCGGAAAAGGTTCTGAAAGGCCTGCAATGCTAAGAAGACAATCCCCATCTCCAGGATGCTGATGTGAAGATTGGACTTGGACTGAGACCAAGTGCCCTGGAGAGTATTCACCTCAAAATGCCACCCCAACCCCAGATGGAAAAAAAGAAGTTATGTACTTACCATAACGTTCCATGTTAGTTGTCTTCATCTCGCCTTCTTTCTTGCTTGTTGGGATCGGAGCCGATCCTCGGCTCCGACTCGGCCATCTTCTATAGCTCGAGAGCTGTTTACTGGCTCGAGGCTACCCCTTATCCCATAATGCCTAGCGCTAGCTACCCAGATCTCATTTGTAATAGCTAACCACAGACATAGCCAGAGAATCAACCTGTCCAAACAAACAGGTTGAGCAAACCTGTAACACTCTAGCAGTCAGTATTGGAAATAAAGCAGAGAAAACTCAGCCAGTGAAACTAGTACTCCTCTCGGTCCAATAGGACAGGGGGTCGGAGGGCGGCACGCAAGAAAGAAGGAGAGATGAAGACAACTAACATGGAACATTATGGTAAGTACATAACTTCTTTATGTTAAGTTGTCTATCTCGCTTTCGTTTCTTGCTTGTTGAGACAACGTCCATAGCACCTACAATCATGAGTGGCTCATTGGAACAGACTCTTCAGAACAGTGGAACCAAAGTCAGCTCTATTCTTGGATACCATGTCTAACTTGTAATGAGAAACAAAGGTATGAGGATTTGCCCACGTGGCAGTGGCACAGATAGAGTCCAGGGGCAACCTAGCCTGGAAGGCTACAGAGGTGGCCAAAGCCCTAGTAGAATGACCTTTCGGTTTGATAGACAACTCTTTGTTTCTTAGTTGATAGATGAAGGTAATAATGTGAGACAACCACCTGGACAGAGTCACTTTGGAAACTGGAAGACCCTGTTTGCCCCTAGCATAGGAAAGGAAAAGTTGGTCCGACTTTCTTATATCCTTCGTTCTATGCAGGTAAAAACGCAATTGTCTATGAACATCCAATTGGTGTAGTTTGTATTCTGCCTTGTTGGTGTGGTTAGGGAAAAACACAGGGAGGTCTATAGATTGGTTTAGATTATTCTCCGAGCAGACTATCAGAAGGAAAGAGGGATTAGTTCTCAGGGCAACCCTGTCCTTGTGAAAAACTAAATACGGAGGATGAACACCCAGTGCATGAAGTTCCGAGACACGTCTGGCTGAGGTAATAGCTACCAGAAAGAGAGTTTTCCAAGATAGGAACTTAATGGAGCAGGATGCAGCCGGTTCAAAAGGGGGCATAATCAAGGATGCAAGTACCAAATTAAGGTCTCAAGGAGGAGAGGGATCTCTTACTGGGGGCCTAAGGAGAGTAGTCCCTCTGAGAAAAGCTTTACACAGCTTATGAGACATAATGTTCATATTAGAAAAACCAACATGAAAATTAGAGATGGCCGCTAGTTGAACCCTGACTGTGACAGAAGCGGACCCGGAATGGAAAAGCTCTGTATGGAACTCCAAGATTTTGTGCACTAGAGCTGAAAAGGGATCTATGTTCCTAGCCTCTGCCCAACAAGAGAAACGTTTCCATTTGCTAGCATAAGTCTTCCTAGTGGTGGATTTGTGAGAGGAGACAATAATCTTACGCATGGCTGGGGAAATGCTGGGAAGCCTGGCTAAGGTTGGAATTGGATTAACCAAGCTGTGAGCTGGAGTGTTTGGAGGGATTGATGCAGCTCTCCTGACTGATGAATCAGTAGGTCTGGAATAGGATCCAGAGTCCAGGGCTGCTCGATGAGGTAACGATGCAGGAACGGAAACCAAATCTGTCGAAGCCAGTAGGGGGCAATGAGGATCATTTTGCAATCCAACGGAATAGCTTTCTGTATGAGTTTGGGTATAAGAGGGAACGGAGGGAAGGCATAAATAAGTCCCTGAGGCCAATCGTGGACCAGAGCGTCTCTGGGAAGGTGATCGGGAAGCAGTAAAAGGGAGAAGTAGTTGCTGCATTTGGTGTTGAAGGGGGTGGCAAACAGATCACAGAAAGGATGTCCCCATTTGCGGAAGATCAGATCCACAACTACCTGATTCAGAGACCACTCGTGAGGCATGAGAATAGCTCTGCTGAGCCTGTCGGCTATGACGTTGGATTTCCCAGGGATGTGCATCGCAATCAGAAATCATTGGGAAGAAATTGCCCACTGCCAGAGTCTGAGTGCTTCTTGAGATAGGGGGTAGGACCTGGTTCCGCCCTGTTTGTTGATGTACCACACCACTGACATGTTGTCTGTTTGAATTGCAATGGTCCCAGAAGGGAGAGAGTCCTCAAGGGCTTGCAACACTAGGAGCACGGCTCTCATCTCCAAGACATTTATGTGCAGATGGTACTCGTGAGGCTGCCAAGTGCCTTGGACTGTCCTGCCTTGATAATGCCCCCCCCCCACCCTATCAGTGAGTCATCCATGGTCACTGTGGCAACCGGAGGGGACTGAATGAAGGGTCTGCCTTGAGCCACTAGAGGGGAGACCATCCACCAGGAAAGGTGTCTTTTGCATGCTTCTGTAATCATGATCATATGAGACATGGAGAGCTGTTGGAAGGACCATTGTGTGAATAGAAGCCACTGAAGGATTCTCATGTGAAAACGGGCCAGAGGTATCAGAAGAATTGCCGCTGCCATAGAGCCTAGGGTTTGAAGGACATGCCTGACTTGTACCCAACCTGCTGGTGAATTGTGGACACCCTGTCCGAAGGTAGCTTTGCGTACATGCTCCTTGTAAGTCTGCTCCCATATAAGTAATAGACTGACAGGGCAACAAGGCAGATTTTTTGAAATTTATAGTAATGCCTAGCTGAGAGCAAACTGAAATTGTGTAGTCCCTGGCTTGAAGAAGTTGATGCCTGATAGTAGCAGTGAGGAGCCAGTCGTCTAGATATGGAAACACCTGGAATCCTTGATGCCTCAGGTGAGCCGTGACCACTGCCTTACATTTGGTGAACACCCTGGGGGCTGTGGTGAGACCAAAGGGCAGAGCTCTGGACTGATAATGACCGGCTCCCAGCCAGAAGCGAAGGTACCTCCTGGAGCATCTGTCCATCTTGATATGATAGTACGCATCCTGAAGATCTATGGAGCACATCCAATTGTCCTGACCCAAAAAGGGTAGAATGGACTGTAGCGTGACCATCCGAAATTTCGTTCTTTGAACAGACTTGTTCAGTCTGCTGAGATCCAAAATAGGTCTCCAGTCCCCTGTCTTTTTTTGGTACCTAAAAGAACCTTGAGTAAGTTCCGGATCTGTATAGGTCTGCCGGGACTTCCTGGATGACTCTTTTTTCTAGCAATTTTGAAACTTCTATAACTACTTGGTCCCTCAGATTGGGTGGAACATCTGGGGGGGAACTTGCGTGATGGAAAAGGGGGTTGAAAGAATGGGATTCTGTAACCTCCGGATATGACTGAATGTACCCATTTGTCTTGCATTAGGTTTAGCTAGGCCTTTGGGTACATTGAAAGTCTTCCCCCAACTGCCTCCAGAGGTGGACAGTCAGGCAACACTTCAGGGATGTTGGAAGGGCTTGTCAGAGAAAGATTCTCTGCTGCCCTGATTCTGCGAACCGCCTCTGCCCCGAGGGCGGCATCTATTGTTATTTCCTCCTCTGCCCCTGGAGACAAATCACCACGTGTGTCAGGTGAAGCTCCCTGGGATTTGCAAAACCACATTTTCCCACTCTTCTGACCCTTGGGGTATGATCTAGAAGGAGTGGAAAAATGGACTCCCACGGCAGAGAGAGTCTTGCCTTCCTGCTCACACCTAGTGAGAGTGTCTTTCACCTGTGGTCCAAAAAGAAAGGAACCGTCAAAGGGAGTGTTGGTGAATGATAATCTGAAGGGTTCCACAAAGTTACACAGCCGCATCCATGCATGTGTCCGAAGCGCCACACCTGTACCCGCAGCTCTACTCGCACCATTGACTGCGTAGGAAATGAGCCTCATGGAGGAGTTGACTACTGAGTTAAGGGTTGCCAGCTGAGAAGCCACTTTAGCTTGAGCCCCTTCAGCTGATGGATCCTGAAGGGTATCTCCGAGCTCTTTCAGGAGATCCCTCTGAAGCCTGGTGAAATGGCATAAGTAGTTCAGTGACCTCATGGAGAAGGTCGCTGAAGCAAACATTCACTTCCCATATCTGTCCATGGTCCTGGACTCCTTGTTAGGAGGATGGACAGAGGAAGAAGTTTCCGCTGACTCCTTTTTAGTGGCTGCTGCTACCACCATGGCATCCACGGGAACACCCTTAGCAAGGAACTGTCTATCCTGGGGAGCAGTAATAAACTTACTTGGCCTCCTCGGGGTTGGTTCCAGTGTATCCAGGGCTGACCAAGCCCTTTGAGCCACCACCGACGTTAGTGGATCGAAGGGCGGAGAAACCCAGGAAGTGGAGGGTCGGGAACCAAACGCATCCAGGAATATGGAGTCCTCCTCGGTAGGGGCAAGGGTATTTCAGTTCCCCCTATGCTTAAGCATTTCTAGGATGTCCGCAAAGTAAACATCTTCAGAGGGGGGATCTCGGGGACCCTTCCAATTCATCCAAATCCGTATCCAAAGTGACAGACTCGGGGAAGTCAATGTGCAGCCTCTTGCACTTCTTCTTCCGAGGGGGCTCCTCTGAATGATCAGGGGAGGCCTCGGAGGAAGAGGAAACACCCAATGAGGTGGTCTGGAGTGCTGGTTCCCCACGCTGGGGGTCTGGAGGAGGGATAGAGGTTGACGCAGGCACTGTGGGGGATGGAGCCAGTGGGGTCGAAGGTGGAGCTGACCGGGAGGCCAGCACACTCCTCATGACATCGAAGGTGTCCCTGCCACGATGCAGAGAAGGCTCCGGCTTCGAAGAGACCGGAATCCTCCTCTGCACCGAGGGAGACAGCTCCAAGGCCGATGTAAGAGCTGAGCTCACCTGTGCTGATGCTCCGAGAGGGAGAACGGGGTCGGACAAGGGTCCGATGCCACTCGCCCCCTCGGAGCCGACGAGGGAGTCTTGACACCCAGATCCCTTGACGGAAGGCACCATCAATGGGATCAGAGCTGACGACAGATCTGAAGGAGAAATCGTAATCGGAGCCGACGGTTCCATGACTCGAACCCCAATAAACTCCGTCTCCGAGCTCAATGGAGTCGGAGGAGGAACATCGATAGAAATGGACGGAGCTGACACGTGATGAGGAGGGCTGGACAACATTTTGGCCAGTGTCTGCGACTTCAACAATCTACTGACCACTCTCTCCACGTCATGGTCTGAGAGCCTAGAGGACCGAGAAAAATGTGAAAATCTATGACTACGGTCACTCTGCAAAAGGGGAGACTGAGGAGCCGAATGAATGGAGTCTAGCAAAGGGGACATCGGCCTCTTTTTAGTCCTTGATGGCTCCAAGGGTACTAGTGGAGCCGACAACGAAGCAGTTTCCTCGGTTCCAGCTGGAACCGAAGAGGTAGTAGGCAAGGCAGGGGCCAATGATGGCTCCGAGCTGGGAACCAACGATTTGGCCGGTCTAGGGGATTTCACTGGCTGAGCCTTGGCCGCTGAATCCTGAGGCTTGAGAAGACCTCTCAAAATAAGTTTATTTTTGCGCTCCTGCAGAACTCTTGGGCTAAATGCATGGCAGATAGAACAAGAGTCCTGCAGGTGCACAGCGCCTAGGCAATAGATGCAAGAAGTGTGCCCATCTATCAGAGACATCTTCTGACAGCATGAGTCACACTTCTTGAATCCCGACACTTTAGTTTCTTTAGACATACCCTGTCTAAAAACTTAGGCCAACAGGCCACAAAAAAATTGACCCAAAAAGTCAACACTAAGCACAAACACACAAAAAAGGCCCAATAAATTTGGGAAAAAGAAAACGGACAACACTACCACTAAGATAATATATATATATATATATATATATATATATATATATATACATACATACATACATACATATATATATATATATATATATATATATTTTTTTTTTAACTAGGGAGCCTCTAACTCAAATAGCTACCTACCATAGACTAAACACAGCTACAGGAGGGGGAGGGGAGAACTCTCTAATTTAAACAAGTTCTAAGGGGGGAAAACAACTACCATACACTAGCCAAATGTACTATTTAACGCTATGAAATATCACAACAATTATATAAAACAAATATCTAAAAGAAAAACCCTAATCTGACACAAAAAAGGCAGATTAATAAGATGTACAAGCCTGCGCCATGAACCTCGCAGCTGAAGAGGCAAATGAGATCTGAGTAGCTAGTGCTAGGCATCATGGGATAAGGGGTAGCCTCGAGCCAGTAAACAGCTCTCGAGCTATAGAAGATGGCCGAGTCGGAGCCGAGGATCGGCTCCAATCCCAACAAGCAAGAAATAAAGGCGAGATAGACAACTTAACATCATCTGTTGTCTTCCTGGCCTGAGGATGAGAAAGAACAACAGGTCATCCTGCAGTGACCAGAGAAGAATCCAACCATCATCGAATGTGGTGATGACACACATTGTCGGAGAAACTGGAAAACTCATAATACAAATCAGATAAGTCCACTGACCTGCCACAGTCCTTTACTAAACTTGCATGTGGGAATTCACCAAAGAAACAAGACAAAAACTGTCAGTCATATACCCAAGAAAACAAAGAAATGAGGATGCTGGATGTTTGCACACCTGAAGGATGTGAGAAGCCTGCAAACACAGAGAATTTAGTCTCAAGGCTGGCAGTTTGGCTGTGTGAGTGAATGTATCAAACTGGCAACTGATATATTTGAGTATATGAACCAGTTATAGGATGGATTTCTTGTAATTTACTGTTATGCCCAAGGGCAGACACAGCTGCAGCAAGGAATCTCATGCACTGCTCAGTGACACCATTATAGAAGGGATTATGAGCCAGTCGCCCAGGTAGGGGAAGACCTTGGCACCCGTGCAGCCTGTGCCAAACTGCTGCTACTACTGCCAAACATTTGGTGAACATCCATGGAGCTGTGGTGAGGACAAAAGGCAGAGCCCAATGGGACAGAGGTCTTTTTTCCTTGGTATTAGAGAGTATCTCAAATAGACCACGGATCTCTATTGGTCGGTTGGGACCTCTAATATGACTTGGCTGAGAAGCAACTTTTTGGATTTCCACTGCTGCTTGCCTTCACTGACTGGGTGGCACATTGGTAAGGGGACTTCAGGGAGTCCTTTGGTGTAATTAAAAAGGGAATCTTATAACCTCTGGATATGACTCTCAACACCCGTGCATCTCACATGATATCTTCCCAAGCTTTTGGATGGAGACCCAGATGTCCCCTGAATGCCTCCAGAGCTGGGACTCAAGCAACCCTTCAGAAAAGTCAAAAAGGGCATTCTGGGGAAAGCCCCATGGAAGCCCTGGTTCTACGGACTGCCCTATTCCATGGGTGGAATTCATTGTAGTTAACCCCTTTGCTGCAAGAGGAACAATCACTAAGGGTGTCCTGGAAAGTTTGCTGCAACTTGGGAAAAACAGATGCTTTTCACCCTTCTGGTTCCTACAGAAGGACCCTTGAGGAGCAGAGAAACAAAATTTCAATGGCAGACAATGTCCTTCGGCCCTGCTTATGCCTAGTCAGTGTTTTCTTGACCTTGGGCCAAAAAAGGAGAGAATACTACATGCAGCATTGAGAAAGAACTCACTGAAACACAGTGAAAAATTACATAAGTGCATCCAAGAATGATGGCATTTGGAAATAATGGTGCCTGCCATACTGCAGTGGACAAAAGCATCACAGAATCAATTCATATTGACTGCCTATTTGACAACTGAGCCTCCAAGACCTTTGACACTTCCAAGATAAGGTCTCTCTGAAATCTTGTCAGATGGACAAGGTAATTCAGTACAAGCAAGGTGAAAGCAGATGAAGTGTATGGTTGCTTTTCCATATGATCCAATGCCCAAAACCCTCTGTTGGTCAGACAGACAGAGAAACTTTACTCAAGCATGTTCTTTTGAGTCACTGCTACAATCACAGTGGATTCCACCACCAGACCTCTTGTTCCCGTGAGGTCCATCTTTGGAAGGACCACAAGTTTATCATTTTTCTGAGGATTTGTTCCACCACATTGGGTTCTCACCATGCCCCCCAAGAAACCAGGTCCACAAGGGCCTTTAGAGGGGGGGACCTCCCAAGCTGTGGATGGGCCCACACCAAATGCCTTGAAAAAAAAATGACTCCTCTAGGGGAAGGGGCTTTGGTGGTCCATTCTCATGCTGTTTCAGTAATTTGTGTAAATCGCCAAAAGAGGTGTCTTCATGGGGGGATTTGGGGGAGCCCTCACCTTCACTGAGGTTTGTGTCCTTAATGAGGGATTAACTCAAGGGAATCCTAAGTGCTACTTCTTGCATTTGCTCTTTCTATGCAACTCCCTGTGGGGGGGGGGGGGCTGCATTCAGGGAAGCCTCAAGAGTTGAAGATGCAGGCTATCCTGGAGCCAACTGATGACCAAGGATACAGAATGGGGAAGGGATTGAAACAGATCTGACACAGCTGCCAAGGCTCCCGTCTTAAAATTGGAGATGATCCTCTCCATGAAAAATTGTGAAACCGTAGCCAGACGGCTGGACCTGGGGGCCTAAGCGAGACATCACTGTCCAGTGCAGACTCAGCCAGCTCAGACATAGAGATCATAGCCAAGCTATCAAGAGCTGAAGCACCCAGAGGAAAGGATAACATGTCGGAAACTGCCAAGCTGTCAGCGCTGCCAGGGATGAGAGCAGCTAAGCAGTCAAACCCGATAGTCCTGGAACCAGGGGACTGGAGGAAGAACAATAAGATTGAAAGCTGAATGAGATGTAAACTCAGGCCTTGGGGCCAAGAAGGCAGAGATGATCTCTAGGTCCATCTGGAACTTAAGAAATGAATGTATTAGCTGCTCCAGATCCGATGACGTAAGGCTCCCAACCAATCTAGTGGTCTTTATAGAAACCTAATCTTTTAGTCACTGAATTGGCGGTTCAGATCCAGAATGGCAAGGCCTGAGTAGGAGAGAAAGACAGTCCTGGAGACAAACCCAACAGAGTAATCAGGCATAAGGGGAAATGAAACTTGCCCAAAGAAGTGGGAACGTCTTTAAGGGACTGGGAATCCTAACTGTGGGGAAAACAGAGGACTCAGACTACAGGATCACAATAACAGGGGACAGGGACCGAGGCAGCAAAGAAAAACCCAAAGGAGCGGACGGTCAATGAACCTTTAGATCTGGCTGTCCTTCAGTGGAAAAGGAAGCAGCTCTTCCTTTTATTTACTTTTAGCCTTAGAAGACTCCTGTTCTTTTGTTTTCGCCGTTTCCTTCTCCTTCTATCTGGCTTCTTACTCAGGGAGGGAGAGGAAGAAGCAGCAACACCTTAAGGATGGAGAAGGCCTTTCATAAATAGTTTTGCTCTTCTTTCACTCAGAGCTCCATCACCAAATGATGTGCAGGCCTGACATTTGACATGTAAGTGCAATTGTCGTGGGTTTCCTGTAGAGGCAATATGTGCCCACAAGTGACTCACTTCTTGAATCTTGAAGCTGTAACAGACTCTGTATAATACTCTTATAGCAACTACTATGAAAAACCTAGTACTGACAACAACATTACTGTAGCACAAAAGAAAATTGGAAAAGAAAAGATTTTTTTCCTTTACATAACAGAACACAACTAATGCTATATATCTACTACTTACTGGAAAAGAACAGAATATTCCTACCTAAAACACTACAATTGGCTAAACCTATCACCACAAACAGCAGTCACAGAAAAATCACAAAAAGGGTGCTCTCTTGATGGAGCTCTTGGACCACGATTTGAACTTGATGGAGACAAATGAGATCTGGGGAGAGACATAGCAGGGAGTTATGGGTAGAGGAGGTGGTGCTCCAGTACTGAATATTTTAAGAGTAGCAGCATCTGATCAGAGATGTTTCAAATAACCCCACAGGTTGAGCTGGACAGAAATGACAACACAGGATCTTGATGTTTCATTGCATATCCTATTACTTCTGTTCCTGCAGCTATTTAATGCTGACAATAGCATGTTACTTAACCTCTAGCACTGCTCATATAGTCTAATCATAGCAATATATAGAGTAGCACACAGTTTCTCACTCAAGCAGTGCAACTTGTTGGGGCAGACACTGACTGGTTTAGTTTTAGGAACAACAAACTGACATTTCAAACTACCGTATATGTAACTGCTACAAATAATAAGGCAGCATAATGCAAGAAACAAATGCTAAACTGAAAAAAATGACCACCTCAAGAAACAGATGGTGGCACTGGGTGCCCAGAACATAATACAAAGAAAAGCATAACACAGGAAGTACAGTACAGGAAGGGATGTCACATTTGAATCAGCTTCAACTACAAGGAAGCAGGGTGGACAAGCTCCAAGGCACACTGTTGCATTAATATTTTTAACACCTTTATTAAATCAGAAATGAAACAACATAGGTACACAACTTATAAGAAATTAACCCCCTCCACAGTGATACTTCTTATAATTTTCATGCAGTACACGTTTTCTTTTTAACGATCATTCACTCCATTACATACATCAGCTTCTGCTATCCCTTAAATCTCAATCCTCTTGAATATTATTCTATTTATTTCTATGTGACTTAATACTTCCATCTTTTAAAGGTCCACCTCCAGTTCCTTTAGCCTTTCTACAATATGCAGTACTAGTTATACTTGCTTCAGATTTTAAGTTCCATTTTCTAGTAACTGTTTTTTTGGCAATTAAAAGCATTAAACCTAGTAAAGACTTAATATGTCTAAGCAATTCATATCCAGTGTCCCAACCCATAAGAATCATTTTATTAGTTACAACCATTTGATCCCACAACATGTCTGGCAAAGTAAGTCACTGTAACAGTTAAATCATAACATTTCTAGCATAGTACTCTGTAGTGAGTTTTTAAAATCTGCCAAATGGTTACACTCAGAAAAACATGTTCCTAATTACCTCTCATTTTTCCATCACACCTCCAGCATTTGCAATCTACCCACAGAAAAATTCACTGAAGTCTGCTTGTGGTATAAAAATCCATATGCAAACATTGCCAAGCAAAAATCCTAAACTTTCTGGACTTTCTTAGCTGCATACATGGGAACGATACAGATGTCCTCCCATTGTTCCTTTGAAAACTGTCTTTCCAGTCTCTCTGCAATCTTTTCTAACATCCTACTTCCAATTCTTATTGTTATTATGCACTATTTTATACGCCTTACTAATTATCCCTTTTTATAGCAGCTTCTGCTCTAGACTCAGCTAAAAACTGTCCAGGAGCTAGTTTTCCCTTAGCACTTTGCTATCCCTTTCTTTCTACCAATACTTCAAAATTAATCTCTTTTAAGGAATGCAGTCTCTAATCTGTAGTCGAAACTTTTGCTTAGCTTCATTCCACTCATCGCATTTCCTCAAAATACTGTCGCTCTTTTGCTAATTTTCTCCACTAAATTTCAGTCCCTAACTGTCTATTTTCGTCACCCCTGCTTAAAGTAATCCCTACTGGCAAAATCTCCTTTCTCCATTCCTTTTCTGACTTAGTTTTTAACATACTTCCTGCTAATTTATGACTATAACATTCTGCATGGCTGTTGTTCTCTCCTTAAAGACATGCATTCAATATCATATCTTCTTCCTTATGAACTCCAACCCCACACCCAATTTCTTCATCCCCTTGCAGGTTGTTTCATAGCATTTTGCATAATATGAGCCTTAACAGCATAGCTTAAATTTCCCTACAAATGAGGTAACACTACATTACCTTGTTCTATGGGGAAAATCTACTTGTTCCACTCAACTCTTGCTCTTCCCCCTTCCAAATAAATTCCTTCAACCCTTTATTAATTACCACCTGCAACTTTTCTGGCTGATAAAAAAACATGCCTGTTCACTGAATAAAAACTAAATGGACAAAACATTTTCACTGCTAGTATCTTATTATTCATGTCCATAACTGAGAACTTTGAGTTTCTCAATTTGTGTATTATCTTTTGTTCAGTCTCTTCCCACATATCCTTAGCTGACAAAAGAGAAACATCTTTAATCCACACACCTAAATATCTCATCATATCATGTCCCTATAAATACAGTATTGCTGAACCAGTTAATGTGGGGATATATAGTTTACATCAATCTTTGTTTTGTCTTCATTCATTTTATATCCTTAAGAGATTTGAAAACTGTCTCAAAGTGTTCCATAAAACCACAATGCCATTTTCTGGATTTTCAAGGGCAAAATAATAACATTTGCAAATAATGGCAACTTTTCTCGATTGCCATATCAATTATATTCTTTAATCTGTGAGCCCCTTATTTTCTATGGCAGCAGCTCTAAATGAAATATAGCCTGCCAGACAGGAACATTCCCACTTTAATTCTTGCCTTCAACACCTCATATATCCTCCTACTTAACCCTATTAGTCTATCACAGTATAAAAATGCTACCACTGCCCTACTCCTAAAATCATACCTGATTCTATCTAATGCTTTCTCTGCAGCAAGCTCCCTACCCGATTCTATCTAATGCTCTCTCTGCAACAAGACCACCCCAAACAAAAGTGCCACTTTCTTTCATTTTGCTTCTCTCTGGATTATACATTGTTTCATTAATGTTGTCAAGTGCTTGCCTCCTTTCCACAAAAGCACACTGACCTATATTTATCAATTTTGGCAACATATTTTCATTTTCTTAGCTACTATAGACAAACACTTTATAATCATGGTATAAAACTGAGATATGTCTGTATGAAGATGGGTCAAAAGGACTTTTACCCTCTTTGGGTAATACAGCAGCCACATTTTTTCCAGATATGGTACCCCCCCCCCCCATTTTAAAATAATGTTAAACATATTCTTCCAGATTTTTATCACTTTTTCCCTTCCAACTTCCAAACTTCCACAGGAATACCATCTGTTCCTATAGCATTCTCTGTTGATCGATTACAAATCAACTGTTTTTTTATTTCATTTCTTCCTATCTTGGCAAAGAATTGCTGAGCCACATCTTCCACTAACCTTGGCATAACTAACTTGTCAATATGCATTTCTATTTGTGCCTTTTCCTGATTTCCCTATTCCACTACTTTACACAAATGTTCATAACATTTCTGAAATATCTGTAACACCTCTACTGGATCTGTTTTCTTATCATAGGCCTCCCTTATGTTTGGCAACAACCTTATCTACTTTGTGTTGTCCAAGTTGCTGTGCTAAAATCTTTTGTGTTCTAGACTTATCAAAAACAGTTGCATAACAACCCTTTCTAAATTCATGCATATTTTCCATTTGCTCACTTATTTTCCTTTAGCACTATGCAGTTGTTGTTCTTGTTCAGTGAGATTCTCCTTATACTGCAACACATTTAACCTTTGTCAACCCTTCTAAACAATTTCTATTATTTATTTCCCGTATTTCCTTCTCTCTAACTTCTATCCAGTTTTTAAACTCCATTTCCATTTTATCCCACTCACTAGCTATCCCTTCTGAAGAAATTTCTATCTTCACCAATAACCATAAAATCATTTCCAATATCCATTCCTTAAATTCATTTTTAACAGATAAGTAAGATAATTATCAATGCAATGAAGAATCAAGGATGAGGTTTTGATAGAAACAGACCTGACCTAATCAAAAGCTGAAAAGCATGCAGTTTGAGTAAATAAATAATTAAAGTCAAGTCATAAGAGAAACATGAGAAATTAAGGCTGAATGTGTTGGATAAGTAAGGGTTAAGAAAGAGAGAGATGTGTGGAGATAGTGGAGACAGAATCCAGGAAAATTGCTCATGCAGCTAAAATTTAAGTTGGCAGTAGGCAAAGCTATATGCATTGCAGGAGAAAGCGCCCTCTTGCTTTTCATCCAGCTTGCAGAATTTGTGTTGGGAAAAGGCCTTTTGCCAAGATATGTAAAAAAAAAAAAAAAAAAAACCAAGTGGGTTTACAAAACTCTGTAAGCTACGAACAAAAATATGAAAATAAACTGTTTACTGGTACAGCAGAAGAGTGATGCCAGTGAATACATCACAACATACAATAAGACATGAGTGTAAGTTAGACTGTTGGAAAGAAAAACTGTGCAGATTTAATTTAACTATGAAACAGATACAGACTGCAATGTCAGATCAGAAATTACCTTTATAATTTTTGGACTAGCAAATATTCAAGAAAGCTGTCTACACATTGTTAGCATATTCTGGCCAACGTGTAGTGCAATTATACCAAAAACTGTTGACGTGAAGGAAAGAAAAAAGTTAAGGCTTCTTTTTCAAATAGCTGCACTTAAAAGTAAATTAAACTGATATTTTAGGATGTCCAGCTTGTGAGAGTCTGGAGATTACAGAAAGAATTTGCAGTGTAAAAACAAAGACTGCATGCATTCAAAATCATGCACACTGTCATACTGACATCTCAGATACTGTACATGCCAGATAATATTCCACAAGACCATGCTGATTGGTTTACAGGCTTAGGAGCTTATCAGGATAATATCGTCCTGGTGGTACTAACAGTATAAATACCACCTTGTGTCTCCCTGGAAGAGAAGCCACTAACCTAGTGGGACTAACCCAATCAACACAAAACCTAGTGGGACTAACCCAATCAACACAAGATAGATAATTAATAAATAAATAAAATGAATAAATAATTAAACAAATAAATAAATAAATAAAGCAAACAGGTATCTCATACAGTTAAAATTTGATCCAGTGTCAATAATACACACACCTATAAAAGTAGCTACTACATTCAAAAGTAAAGCTGAACAGCAGATAAATGCAAAACAGACACAATTAGTAAAAATGGATCAATAGTATGTTCACTGTTGCAAAGATAGAAAACATATGCATTTGCATTGACCTGCAAAATCTAAATAAAAAGTTATTAAATGCAAGCATTATTCTATTCTTACAGATGAAGAAGCATTCAAGAATGACAAAATGCCAAGTTTTCTCAGTATTATGTGCAAAGCAAGGTTAAGGTTTCTAGCAAATCAAGCTAGATGAGCAAGGATACAAATTGCATATATTTAATATACCACTAAGGAGGAACAGCTGTCTTAGACCTCATTTTGGTATGTTATCATCAGAGGAATCCCAAAAAGCTGTTGTTAAAACATCTAAAGTCTTGGGAGGTGTTGCAAATGCAATACGATCAGTTGGTGTGGGGTCAGATGCAAGAACATATCAAATGACTGAAACAATTGCTGACTAAATGAAGACAACACAACTTCAAGAATTGAGAGCCAATGTGAAATACAATTGATAATTCTGAAATACATAGAATGTACAGTTATGACGGAGGGTCTGAAATCTGATCTAGAAAAATCCAGGTCACTGTGCAAATCCAAAGGTCAGAAGGCAAGCAAACACTGCAGACATTTCTGGGAATGAAGCAGTATCTTGCAGAGTATGTATCTAGTATCTCAACTACACATATGAGAGATATGAACAAGAAAATTGCTTTGAGATACTTAAAATGAGTTACAGATGTCCTATAACAGACCAGCTGCCAAAGGGTCAAAAGTATTTACCAAAGTACAAATGCGATAATTTCAGACACATAAGTAACTGTCAGCAATACTGCATGGATGTCAGAAATTCAACAATTACATATAATGTAAATAGGTTCTACTAGAAGTAAACCAAAAACTCTTGCAAGGAATGGATAAAACAGCTTTCCAGGACACCGCTGATCCTGATGAGTATGTTACTTAATCTAAATAAGTAAGATCAAAAAGGAAATGCATAAGCCAGGCAAGGATAGATACATAGCAGACATGGTGCGTAGAGTAAATGTACCAGACGAGAATGAAGAATTGCTAGAACTAGAAATTCTTTGGGTAACACTATAGTTACAAATGGCTAAAGAAAAAAGTAAAGTCAAAAATGTACTGGTAGTAACATACAGAAGCACTTTCTGGCTCCTGTAGCTGACCATCAGTTTGTCCCCAGGTCTTCTCCTCATTCACCAGGTCTAGCAGACTGGCCTTAGTCTTCCCCAGGCTACCCCAACTTACATACAGGGCTGGTGAGAAGACTGAGGACTCTGGTGCAGCATCATAGCGCTGCTGAGTGTGTTTTATTTTATGTCTTTACTTCCTCTACCTCACTCAACACGTCACAAGAAGAACATAACATGGGAGCTATGCTGATACACCATTCCACCTTTGCAACTACTCAGCCAATACTCCTGCCTCCTTTGGACTACTTCCCTCTGCATGTCCCCAGTGGGACTAGGTATGCATCAGTATGCAGTTCTGAGCCTTCTGGTGTTTATACTGGTGACAGACTACATTATCAAACAGCCTGGACAGGACAGATGTTGCTATATGCAGACAATGTGACATTACAAGCAGATTCTGATCAAAAATGTCAGCAAAGGCAAGAGGAATGAGATGCAAAACTGAAAAATACAGAATGGAACTAATACAGATAAGACAGCTGCACAGAATGGAACTAATACAGATAAGACAGCTGTAATGGCAGCAAATGTTAGAAATCAGAAACTGAGAACTGAGATAGAAAGGAAAACAGTGGAACAAGTTAGCAGCTTTAAGTACCTAAGAGGATGGCTGTATGTAGAGAAGGGAAGTCCAAATGAGGAAATCAAAGCTAGAATAAGAGGGTCTGCAGCCAAATGTCACAGAGTGTAAGGAGTAGTATATGACATAAGAATGTCAAAGAAGCTGAAATGTAAGGTGTGCAAAACAGTGGTGCGATCAGTACTGTGATATGGGGCTGCAGTGATATCAGAGCAGCTGAAGAAGCTAGAAGAGATGAAGTTAAAATGCTTGAGAAGGGTGGCAGGATGCACACTGTGGGACAGATGAAGAAATGAGGACATCAGAGCAGAAGCTCAAGTAGCTCCAATTGCAGAAAAGGTCAAAAAGAACAGTGCCTGGTGGTTCAGGCAAATGTGCAGGAATGCAGAAGATTTGGAACATACAGGAAGAGGGCAAGAAGAAAGAGATGGATGGATTGTGAGAGAGAAGACCAGCAACAGTCAGGCATGACAGTTGAAGAGGGAAGGAGTGTGTCACTGAATTAAGAGGTGATGGCTGTTGATGTGACACACCAACCCCATGTAGAAAATGGGAAAAAAGGGTTTGATGGTGATGATGATGCATTACCCAGGTGAATGACATGAATATGAAAATCTTTCCATCAGGTATGTTATGCTGGTGTTTAAATGTTACAAGGTTATGGGTTTGTTTTACGGTGAGTGGGGTGGAATTAGAGTTTAGATACATAAGAGGAATAGAAGGGAGTCACTTGCAGAGTTATTAGACTTTATGACTAGTAATAGGTGTTTGTCACTGTGGTGGTGGTGCTGTGGTAGCATTGTCGCCTCACAGTAAGACGTTGTCCTGTTCGATTCTCAGCTAAAGTGTCTTCTGTGTGGAGACATGCGTGAATGGGCGTACCTTCGTTGAAGGTTGTGCGTCAGGGCTGGCAACTCGGCACATAAAAATCTACTGCCAATCATTAGCGGACCGGAGTTCCGCTGTGGCGACCCCTAACCGGAAAAAGCCGAAAGACACAACAACAACTAGTAATAGGTGTTTGTCTGTGGTGTGACGGTTTCTATTGGTGGAGTAGTGATAAATGATATTGCTGTTGATAGGGCATTATCTAATTTGTAGTTTAAGTTGTGTGTAATGATCAAATGAGAGAACATTAGGGTATGTTGTATTTCAGTACACTGAAGTTCTTTTCCGAACGATGCAGTGGTGCAATTTGTATGGAGTATAAGCAGAAAATGTTATTTTATCCCAGCATTACTTGAGTAGTTGGGATTGGGTGGACTGCAGATTTATAAAAATGGGAGCACTGTACAGAAGGTTTGGGAGTAAGTTAAGTCAAAGATTTTCCTAGTGTCATCTGGCAGAGGTGGGTGGCACAGAGGACAGTGTTGTTGCTTCACAGCAATAGATCCCCTGGTTCGATTCTCAGCTGGGGTACCATCTGTGAGGAGTTTCTATGTCTTCACTGTATTCACATGGGTTTCCTCCAGGTGCTCTAGTTTCCCCCCACATTCCAAATTCATGCAGTAAGTGGAATCGATACCCTAAACTGGCGACAGGTGTGAAAGTAAGTGCAAGTGTGTGGTGTGGAAGAATTACTGCGGCAGGTCTAGCCACCCAGCAGTGCAAACCTTGGCTCCAGAGACTGTTCAAATGACACCTTTACCCAATGTGCAAAAATGGAAAAAAGGGGTGATGGATGGATGGATCAGTTAAGGGCACCAGGATATTGAAGTTTTCCTGCAAATACTTGCTTTAGATGAAAGTCATATTTCACACTTTCATTAACTATGATCCCTAGAAGTTTTGCATGGGTTACCAGTTTCAATTTAGGTATAATTAG
Source organism: Protopterus annectens (assembly GCF_019279795.1). Taxonomy (NCBI): domain Eukaryota; kingdom Metazoa; phylum Chordata; order Ceratodontiformes; family Protopteridae; genus Protopterus; species Protopterus annectens. The sequence goes on from NC_056729.1 coordinate 770,803,379, forward strand.
GGGGTTATACTGAAGAGATTCTTCTGGTAAGAGAACTGTTTGAGGGTGAACACAGGACTACTTTCTGGGGAGGGATTAGGAGGAGCTGTAGGTCATGAACCCAATGCTTAATAGATAGTACAGACACTGGAATCATCCTTTGCAATTTTTCCAGATTCTTGGCACTGCAGATTAGGTTTGAGTCATCTGCATAATGGATCAATTTTTCCAGATTCTTGTCAGTGTAGATTAGGTTTGAGTCATCTGCATAATGGAATACAGCAGCAGCATGTTTACATGGAGTGTGGAGTTTATGAATATGTTAAAAAGGACTGGGAAATTAATTGACCCTTTGTGAACATCCACTGCCATAGAAAGGAAGCAGGAGCAGTCTATCTGTCTTTTCAAAGCTTGTATTCTGCTAGTGATACAGTTATTAAAGCAGACATTGGTGAAATGCAGTTTTGAAAACCTTTGATAGGTTTAAGCAAAGTGTGGATACAAAACTGCCTTCATTTCTGCTTTGGGTGATTGAGATGGCAAAGTTAAGAACAGCAGAAAACAATACTGTGATGTGAAAAAAAATCCTTGCAGTGTGTGAAATAGGAAATGAATTAAACAGTTAGTTTTAGTGACAAAATAACAACAATCCATTAATTGCAGAGATCTCTGGAATTACCACCTTTATGCAGAAGTAAAATGTAAGATTTGTTTTCCAGAGCTCTGAGACATAGCTTTCCTTAATTATGCAACTGATTAGTATGCAGACAAGGTAGGATGTGGCTCTCTTTATCCCTCCACTCCACAGTGCTGGCTGAGTCATAAACATGCAGTTACTGAAAGATGTTGTCATAAAATGTTGGCCTGAGTAAAGGTCATCAGTAAAGAAGACAGACATTTTTTTCAAAGAAAAAAAATGCTACGCGTATCCAAGGATCCAAGTTCAAAACTGATAAAATAACTCACAATCAACTGAGAAAAATGTTTAACAAGAGTACGCATGAATCACATCTGGGAATAGCTGCAGTGCAAATGGAGACAGAGAGCGATAGACTGCTCTCCAGGAATGTCAACTCACATAAAACAAGCAGTACCATCTTAGATGCACTTTACAAGTCTGTTTTTCTATTCTTTGTTCTTTATGCTTTTTACCTCTGCGATACTTCTTTGTTATTTTCCTCTGTTTTCTATGATCCTACCCACCCCTGCAAGTTGAACTTAAGGAACGTATAAAGTAGGGGAAGTGTCTGCTGCTTCAAACCTCTTCAAGTGGTCTTCCATTAAAGGATTTTCCAACACCTCTCTCACTAGCACAAGGTGCTTTGGTAGAAATCACTTCAGTATGAAACACAACGATATGCCACAAGAAAACTATTAAATGTGTGCTAAACAGATGAATTTGTTTATCACAGGGGCACTTGTTTACTTCAACAGCTAGCTTTACAAAGTCAGGAAGCTTCAAAAGAATGAGGCCCAAGATGTCATCCCAAGTCACTGCTTGATAAAAAGCACCAAGAAAAAAAACATAAACAACATACATAAACTGACACCAGAGATGTAAATAAAAAGAATTATAAAGTACCTCTTAAAAGGTAGGAATAGCAAACTTTAATGAACTTAACTGTTAACATCCCGGGGAACTCAAACAGCCTGACAAATCACTTGGCAGGAAAGAAGTCTTAGAAAACCTAAGAGAGGGTTTACAGTCCAGAAAAATTGCTGATTGGATGAGGTGAAATGGATGCCAGGTCCCAGGTCTATATTTCCTGCAGCCACAGTTTCCTTTTTATGCCTACAAACTGGAGTATGAAACAGTCTCCAAGTCAAAATAAGAAGTTATCTTAATGCTGTTCAGTCAAGGCTTGTTTATCTATTTTTGTTTGCTAACCAGGTTAGTGGGCTGATCCACTGTGGACCCATTTCAGTCACAGCCCAGGAACTAAAACACAATGCAAATAAAGTATCTATTAACAAAATAATAAGAATACTTAGTGCAAAGTTTTAAAATAAAAATAACTGAACTTAAAACAGCAGAGTGCAGGTAGAGAAACTAATACTATATGCACATATACATTTCAGGAAATCATGTACTACATACCTATCAACAACTTTTCTTAAGAATTATGGACATAGTCAAAAATAATGGAGGGACAATTTTAAATATTACTCTAACTCATTTAAAAATGTAACAGAACAATGGATTTTGCATAAAAAAAGTTATGTACTTAATATAAAATTCCATCTGTGTTGTCTATTTTCATTCTTCAGCTGATGGATTCGGATCTGATCTGTCGGATCTGACTCAGCCATTGCAAAAGCTTGCAGCAACTTAGAACTCTCGAGCTTCTCCCGTACCCAGAAAGGACCAACCCCAATTACTTCAGATCTTGTTTGCTGCAATATTATAAAGTAATTATTCTTATATACGGAGACATGCAAGTAAAAACAGAAAAAAGATCTAGAGAAGGATATATCTGAAGCTTTATTGTGGTTGGAATATACATTTTTATATGTATATCCACTCGCTCTTCCAGAAAAAAATGGATGGGGGTTGGTGGGTGGGGAGTTGAGAAAGAATGAAAATGGACAACACAGATGGAATGTTATGCAAAGTACATAGCTTCTTTATCTGATGATGTCAATTTTTATTCTCTCCTCAACTGATAGGACAGAATCCACAGCTACCTAAATCCCAGGGTGGACTCAAGGAATGATATTCCTAACTACCATTCAGCCAAATGATGCTCTATTTCTTGATATCAAATCCAATTTGTAATGTGCGATAAATGTATGGGGGGAAGCCCAAGTTGCCCACACATATTTCATCCATGGAAGCTCTTGAATGAAAAACAGTGGAAGTTGCTATAGAAGTGGCTGAATGATTATGGACACTGGTTAACCCAGTTTCACATCGCAAATGAAACAAATAACTGATTTGTAGACCTGATGTCCTTTTTTCTATGTAAACAGAAGTGCAGTTGCCTAAGAACATCCAATAAGTGTACTAAGTACTCACCTTTGTTCGAATAATTTGGAAAGAAAACCGGTAAATTGATGGACTGGTTAATATAGGATTCTGACACTATTTTGACCAAAAAAGATGCATTAGTTCGTAGTGTAACCCTATCTGTACAAAAAAATTGATATGGGGGCTTCACAGACAAGGCCTAAATTTCTGAAATTCTTCTGGCAGATGTAATGGCCAACAATAATAAAGTTTTCCAAGAAAGAAATTTAAGACTACGGTCATGTGTAGGGGGTTTGAAGGGCAAGTGGATCAAGGTTGCAGTACCACATTAAGATCCCATGGAGGGTAGGATCTTTAAATGGAGGTTTTAAAAGGAGTGTGCCTTGCAAAAAGGTTTTACAAAGTTTATGAGAAGTGAGTGAGGAACCATCAAATCCACTATGGAAACTAAAAACTACTGCCAACTGAACTTTAACTGTTGAAGTACTGGTTCCTTGATTAAAAAGTAGCGTCAAGAAGTTGAGAATGCTATGAATCGGGGAAGAAATGGGGTCAATATGATTTTGAACACCCCAGTGTATGAATCTTTTCAATTTACTGGTATAAAGTTTCCTTGTAGATGGTTTAAGGCAAGACAACAAAATGTGGCGAACAGGAGACGAGACCATAGGCTGTCTGGCTATTACTGGAAATAGAGAAACCAAGCAGTCAGCTTGAGAATGGGAAGGTTCAGATAAATCATGTCTGTCAAGTGAGACAGCAGATCTGGAGCTGGATCCGGAATCCAGGGTTGATGAATTAAATGAGGCCACAGAAAGGGAAATCAAATCTGTCAAAGTCAATAGAGTGCAATGAGGATGACTTTGCTCTTCAACCTCAGAACTCTCTGTAGGAACTTTGGAATCAAAGGAATTGGGGGATAAGCCTAAAGTAAAAGGGGGGAGGGCAATCATGGAGTAAAGTAAAGCCTCCCTTAGTGACTTCCCCTGTGGGAGGATTAGGGCAAAGTAGCAACTGCATTTGTTGTTTGGGGAGATGTGAAGAGATTGCAGCAAGGCTGGCTCCATTGTTAGAAAATCAATTCCGCTATGTTCTTGTTGAAGGACCACTCGGGAGGTTACTAGGATGTACCTGCTCAGTTTGTCCACTAATATGTTGGGCTTCATCAGAATATACATTGCGACAAGAAAGCGGTTGGAAGAAATCGCCTATTGCCAAACCTTGAGCGCTTCTCGACACAAGGGGTAAGATCTGGTTCCCCATTGTTTGTTGATGTACCAAACCACTGATGTTGTTTGTTTAAATCACAATCACTCCTGAAGGGGGCATTCTGAAAGGCCTACAACACTAAAAGCACTGCTCTGAACTCTAGGACACTGATATGCAAATTGGCCTCTTTGCGGGACCACATGCCTTGGACTGTCTTTCCCAGGTAATGCCCCCCCCCACACACACACACTGAGAAGCAGCTGTGGTCACAACGTCCTTGGGCTAAGAAGGGATGAATAAACGTCCTTGTAGAACCTCTTCTGACTGAATCCACCAGAGTAGATCTCTTTTGCATATATTGGTGATTTCTATCAGAGCAGATAAAGGAAGATGAAAGGTTGACCATTGCAAAGCCAGCATCCACTGAAGAATTCTCATGTGATATCTGGCTAAGGGGTGTAATGTTACTGCTGCCACCATTGATCCCACAGCCTGAAGGACCAAGCAGGCTGGGATTCTGATACTGCAAACTATCTTTCTCATTTGCGATCTTATTGTTTAAACTCTGGAAAAGGGAAGTGAGGCAAGAGTTGTTTTTGTATTGAGCAGTGCTCCTATGAACTCTAGACTTTGACTTGGTTCAGGATGAGATTTTTGGTAGTTTATGGTGATTCCTAGTACAGCATATAGCTGGATCACATTTTGTCTTGCTATAATGAGCTGATGCTTGGTCGTGGCGGAGCCAATCGTCTAAGTATGGAAACACTCAGAATCTTTGCAGTCTCAAGTGAGCTGCTGCTACTGCTATGCATTTGGTAAACACCCTGGGGGTTGTGGTGAGACCAAAAGGCAGAATCCTGAACTTATGGTGACTGTCTCCAAGCCGGAAGTGTAAAAATCTTCTGGATCACCTGTTCATCTTTATATGACAGTATGCATCCTGAAGACTTACTGAGCACATCCAAATGTCCTTTTCCAAAAAAGGAAGAATAGACTGAACCGTGACCATCCGGGAACTTGGTCTTTCGAATGGATTTGTTTAAGAGATTGAGATCCAGAATTGGTCTCCAGTTCTCTGTTTTCTTTGGCACTAAAAAGAATCTTGAGTAAGTTCTGGATTTTATCTGTTCTGGGAGGATCACTTGGAGGACTCTTTTTCTTGTAGCTTTTGAATTTGAATTGCTGCTTGTTCCCTCTGACTGAGTGGAACCATTGGGGAATTTTCTTGAATTGGGAGGATAAAAGGAAAATTATATTATATAACCTCTGGAAGTGATTCTCTGCACCCAAGTATCTGTTGCTATTTCTGAACAGGCTCTCTGATGTACGGACAAATGACTCCAGATTGACTCCAAAGGGGGACAACCAGGCCTCCTTTCAGGAGCACTGAAATGGTTTATCAAAGAACGAATCTCCGGACTCTAAGTTCTGTGGGATACCTCTGCCATGAGGGCAGTGTCTACCATTTGAGTACACCCCTCTGCCCCTGGAGAACGTCCTTCACATATGTCCTGGAAAGTACCTTAGATCCTTGGAATTTTCTGAACCACATTTTCCCACTACTTTAATGATACCTTGAAAAAGGATCTTTGGGGGGGGTGGTGGAAAAAAGTATGCCCATGGCAGAAACGGTCTTCCCATCTTTCTCACACATGGACAATGTGTCTTTTACCTTGGGGCCAAAAAGAGATATGCCGTCAAAAGACGAACAAAGACTTAAAGGGCTCCACAAAATCACAAACACATTCATGAGTGTCTCCTAATGGCAATACCCGAACCTGCTGCCCTTGAGGTTCCTTCTGCTACATTAGAAATGAGCCTCACGGAGGAGTTGGATATCGACTGCAGAGTAGCCAACTAAAAAGTGACAGATGCTTTCACCTCTTCAGAAACCGATCCTGAGAGAGTGTCTGACAGCTCCTTAATCAGATCCCTCTGTAGCCTTGTGAAGTGTGCCAAATAGTTTAGGGACCTTAAGGCAAAGGTCGCTGAAGCACAGACATGCTTCCCAAATCTGTCCATTGCCTGATGTTCGGGGGATGAACAGAGGAACTTTCTTCTGCTTGTTTCTTCTTAGTGGACGGCACCACGACCATGGCATCAACAGGCATACCCTTGGACCAAAACTATTTATTCTCTGGAACTGTCACGATTCTATTGGGCTTCCTAGGAATTGGCTTAATTGTGTCTGGATCCTTCCATGACTGCCGTGAGACCAAGTTAATGAGGTCATCAGTGGGCGGGATCACCCAGGAGGCAGACAGGCTAATATCGAATGCCTCCAGGAGCACAGATTCTGATGATGAGGGATTGCTGGACTTCCAGTCACCTATCTGTTTCAGGATTTCTAGCATGTCTCCAAATGAGACATCATCAGGAGGTGACTGGGAGGACCCTTCGTCTTCATCAAAATCTGTATCTTCGATGACAGACTCAGGGGGATCTAAATATTTCCTTTTACATGTTTTCTTTTTAGGGATCTCCTCAGTGGGGTACTCTGGGGGGATACCCTGATGGGAAACCTGGGGTTTCAGTACCGGTTGTCCCTGTGTCGAGGACAGTTGAGACTCCAAATGCAGAGACAGGACAGATGTATACACAGGATCTGAGGGGGTAGGCACCATCTGAGTCAAGGGTGCAGACATGGCTCTCTCCATGGCCGCAAAGGCAGACCTCCCCAGCAAGGGATAATATTCCAGATTGGAGACAGCACATCTCTGATCCATGATCTCACCCTGCCCCGAGAACAGTCCACCCGAAGCTGAAGTCAGAGTCAAACTGACCATTACTGAGGCTCTGAGGTGTACAGACAGCTCCAAAAACCTTAGCACCTCAGAACCGACAGGGTAAAAAAGGGTAGAATCAGCTCCCAGAGCTCTTCTGATCCGAAGAGGTCAGAGCAAGCCTGAATCTAAGGATAAAGATAAGCTCAGATCCGAAGCCGACCAGCCCGAAAGACTCAGGTCCAAAGGCTCAGAGACCTTGAAGGGAGTCAGAAGAGGAACCGATAAAGGTGTAGTAGTAGATGCACCTATCTCCTGATTCAATGGGGTAGGAGCTGAAAAGATAACTGGCTGGATCTGCTCTGAGAGGATCTTTCTCACTAATCTCTTCACATCTTCTTCCATAAGGCTTCTGGAAGAGTGAGTGGACATCCCTAAAGGAGATTTTGGTCTCTCTAAAAACAGAGAAGGGACCGTGGATGGAACTCAGTCCACTGAGAGTGAGTATGTTGTCCGGGGTAACATTTCCACATCTGTAGTTCTTTTTGTCAGATCTGAGGGGGTCTGATCCGATGTATCTTTAAATTTAATAACTGTCAGATCCAAAGAGACAGTAGGATCTGAAGGCTGTTTCTTAGTATATTTCGGATCAGAAGAAGCAGTCGAATCCAAAAATCTTGGTCTTTACTTTTTCTGATCCGAGATATTGAGGGATCCAGAAAGACCTTTTAAGGGACTTCTACGAAGCTTTAGAAGAGGGTGTTGAGGTGTTTGAAGAATGTGAGACCTTTTCATTTATTTTGGAGAAGCTCCAGAGAGTGCCTCACTGAAGGGAGACGGAAGTAATCCTTTTAAAATTAGCTTGTTCTTCCATTCAACCAGGGCCCTTGGGCTGAACACATGACAAACAGAACAGCTTTTTGAAGGTGAAGGGGTCCAAGACAATTCACACAAGTGTATGCCAGTCAGAAAGAGGGATTTTCTGACCAGATTTGCTACATTTTTTAAAGCCTGCCATGGTTTTCACCTTTTTCCGACATCCTGAAAAAAACTGATGTTAGGAACAAATCACCAACAGTAAGAACAACAACAACAACACAGAAAAAATCTAACTATAAAGTCTAATTAACAGTAAAGTATCTAGAAAGATATATATATTTTTTTAAGAACAAAAGGAGGGGAGAAAAAAAGAAAAAAACAACCTACAAAGGTAGTCGAGTTATGACAAGCGCAGATGACAGAAAAAGGGTAAAAGGGAGAAACAAATTACTAATGATAGTAATACACAGAGTACACTAGTGCATGAGAAAAGATAACTAGGATAAAAACAAAAAGTAAAGGATTATTAATTAGAAAAAAAGCACTTATCTAAATCTTAAGGCTCGAGAGTCTAAAACCGCATCTTTGTGAGGTGGCACACAAGATCTGGGGTTGGTGCTTTCTGGGTAAGGGAGAAGCTTGAGAGTTTTAAGTTGCCAGGAGCTTTTGAAACATCCGAATTAGATGTGATGGATTGGATCTGAACCCACCAGTTGAGAACAGAATGAAAATTGACAACATCAGATTGCATTTCTTCATTAACAAGAAGTGTGAAACTCTAGCGCTTGGCATTACAGACTGACGGTGATCCTCAGTAATTTGCTATAAAAGCAAAAATATTATGAGGGAAAGGATATAAAATATGAGGCAAAACCAGGGACATTCTGCAAAGTCAGGGACAGTTGAAAGGTATCATCTACAGTAAAACAAATGCAATTTAAATGTATGCTTTGGCTATTTAGATAGTGTACACTGATTAAAGAAAAAGGGGCTAGTGCATGTTAAAGATTCTGGAGGGGAATTTACCTATAATGCATGCAAGTGATGTCCTTCCACATCAGTGGTGCAGTATTTTTCACGGAAGGGATCGACTGCTAAGGATAGCTCAATGTCCAGCCAGTATACCATTAAGTCTTTAGATTTTATAGGCGCTGTACATCACACATATACTTCCCCATGTAGGATGTATGACATAAAGGTGACGTACAAACGTAAATACTCAGAGCTTCTTTGTCACCAGTCTAAACTCCATTATGAAACATTGTTTGAATGCCCTTGTGCTGTGCTGGTTACCAAGTCATCTTCAGCTAATTGCCCCATTGGGGTTTCGTCTCTATTGTTTCCACTTTTGTTGTTTACTTGTGCTCATAAGTTCATAGGTAGGTACTAGGCTATCTGCCCAAAGGCATTTATAAGCCTAGCTGGAATGTACTGGCTTTCGCCGCCTCCTTAGATTAGTTCCCTTTCCCTGTGCCTCTGTCCAGCAGAGCCATTGAAGTGATCCCTGAGGTAAACTTTCTGTTTCCCATCCACTTGTCAAGGTTTCTCTTGAAGAGGGTTAGCGAGCAGCTTTGCCTAATGTAGATTGGAATCTTGTTCCAGAGCATGGGAAGTCTCTGGGACAGGAATCTATCCCTTCAGCATGTCCTATTTATTGCTGTGGTGAGGTTTAGATCCCTGGAGTGTGTGGCTTGAGGGGATATTGTTTTCTTTAGGTGGAGCCTGTCCATCAATTCTGGGTTGGACACGGCCTTGTATGTCAGGCAGAGATCACCTCTGAGTAGGCGGTATGCAACCAAGTACAGCTGGGGTTTCTTCAGTCGAGCTGCATAGGGCATCTGCTTGAGGCCAGTGATCCTCTTGGTGAGGTACTTCAGTGGTCTTTCCAGTTGTTGCAGGCGTCTTGTAAGGTACATCCCAAATGGGGCATTGTACTCTATGATGGGTCTGATGAGTGATGCATAGTGGGGCCCAATGACCTCTTTCGATCTGGATGCAAACCCTTTTGTGATTAGGTGGGCCACATAGAAGGATTTTCTAACCACTTTGGCAATGTGATTATCAAAGGAGAGGTTACTATCCACTTGGATCCCCAGATCCCTTACTACATTTTCCATATTTAGGGGGTTACCATCTATGTAGTAGTTTAGGGGTACTTTGTTTTTTCCAAAGGGGATGACTATGCACTTTTTGGCATTTAGCTTGAGGCCATGGTTTTGACACAAGGTATCTGTCTCAGTGAGTCCCTTTTGGAGGATGTCTGTGTCAGCCGGAGAGTCAATTATAGCCCCTAGTTTGCAGTCGTCTCCGAACTCAGCCATAGTCCTCCTGTGCTTGCCTGTACCTCTGAGAAGTATATGCTGAACAGGAGGGGTCCTAGGACTGAGCCCTGGGGAATGTCACTTGTAACCGGTTTATAGTCAGACCTAGCTCCCGCAACTCTTAACATGTGGGTTCTGTCTGTGAGCCAGTTGGCAACCCATCTCATTACGTAGGGGGTTATGTTTAGGCTGGTGAGCTTGTCTATAATACCTGAGTGGGGAATGGTGTTGAAGGCCTTTGCGAGGTCTAGGTAGGCTGTGTGGACCACTTTTCCCTCGTCTACAGCCTTGGTAACTGTCTCAAAGAAGTCCACCAGGTTTAGGAGGCATGATCTGCCCTTAACAAAGCCAAACTGGGTAGGGTCCAGTGTTTGGAGGTTCACAATGTCTCTGTTAATGAGATCCATGATGATGCGCTCCATAGCTTTGCAGACCAAGCTAGTCAGGCTTATAGGATGATAATTTCTGGGGTCCGTTGTGGCTCCACCTTTGTGGAGTGGATTAACCGTTGCTGTGCGCCACTCTGTGGGCACATAGCCTGTGGAGAGGCTGAGTTTAAACTGTGTGTTTAGGTGAGGGGTTAGTTCATCTTTGAGCTCGTGTAGGACGCAGCCTGGGACACCATCCGGTCCCATTGATGCTGTGTTTTTGGCTTTGGAGGGGGCTAGTTTAACCAGAGTATCTGTGATTTCAGGGGCACTACATTCTTCTGGTATAGTTATGGGCCCTTTTGGGAGTGAAGTTTGCACTGAACCTGTCTGCCAGGATGTTGGCTATATCGGTCAGTTCAGTGTATTTTGTGCCACTCTGCACTAACTCCGAGCAGATCTGAGAATTGCCACTTAGATTCTTGACATAGCTAAAGAATGCCTTGTGGTTATCTTTGGAGTCCGTGGCAATTTTTCTTTCGAAGGTAACCTTTGATGATTTTATGAGGGAACGTAGTTTATTGCTGATACTGATCAGGGATGTCTTCCCTTCTTGGGAGTTTCCTCTCTTCTGTATGTTTCCTCATTCTACTGTATAGCGTGTTTATGGCAGGGGTCCTCCAGACTGGTTTCCTTTTCTTGGAGGAGTGAGTCTTGGTTTTGTTTGGGATAGCATGATCCAAGCATTCTTGTAGGTGCCCATAGAGTGCATTAGTAAAGGATTTTGCAGCTTGGACAGCGTTATCCTTTAGCATGGGAGCTTTGAAACTTTCTACCTCGGTCTTAAGTAACATGAAGTTTGCATTTGAAAAGTTTTTCACGATGGTTTCTTTGGCCAGGGCTGGAGATGGAATGTGGATATCCAGAGTGATTAGTTTATGGTCAGATCTAAGCAGTGAGGGGTTGACCTCGGTGTGGAACACCAGTCGCCCATATTGGTGATGGCCAGGACCAATATGTTGTCACCTCTGGCGGGGGTGTTGACCAGTTGAACCAGGGCGTTTGAGTTTATAAATTGTAGGAAATGTTGGGCAAAGGAGTTTGTACTTGAGTAATTCTCCCAGTTAATGTTTGGGTAATTGAAATCACCCAATATCAGGGTGTTTGGTAGGACCTTTATGTTTCCCAGTGTTTCCAGTAATGCAGAGTGGGGGTCCTGGGACATGGTGGATGATCTGTAGCAAGCTATAATCTGAATAGCAGTTTTGCCTGTTGTTAGTTGCACATGGATGATCTCTGAAGCATCGTGCTGTGCCACTAACCTGGAGGTGTGGGTATCCTTGATGAATATGGATACTCCCTCGCCTTTTGTATTTCGGTCCAGGTTTTGTGGACGAAATGTATGGTATGAGTTGTAGCCTGGTAGTGCTGGGGTGCTCTCTAGAGCCTTAAACCAGGTTTCTGTTACTGCACATATATTAATTTTCTCCATACTGAGGAGTGCCTCGAGTGCGTGCATTTTGAGGTTTAGACTTCTGGCATTGAGTAGCATTACACTCAGTTTTTTGTCACTTGTGCTATTTACGGCGGTGGGTTTGTCTTTTGAGCCTTGCCTAAAAAAGGCACTACTGGGGTGGCAAGAGCCTTGGCCAGTATTCAAAAGCCTAAGGGTGACAGCTGCAAGCCACCTCTAGTGAAGCAGCGTGGCTTGTCAAGCATGTCATCCCAGGCTGACAGACACTGGATCCCCTTTGAATGACACCAGAAGCTTAGCCAATTGTTGAAATTGATAATTTTTTCTCTATACCGTGGTATCATTCTTGGTGAGGGCAGGACACTACTTAGGGTCAGGGTCATACCGGCCTGGAATACGTGATCAGAGAGCTCCTCCATGTCTCTTTTCATGTAGTCCAGGGAGGTACTACTCAGGTCACTCACACCAACATGGACAATGACAGTCATATTTGTACTTGTTCTGGAGTGACCTGAGTGCTTGTGTTATGTGGCGGATCCTGGCACCCGACAGGCAGCTAACAATAACCTTCTCCTTGTTCAGCCTAGTGAGTGGGACGTCAGTGTGCCTGACTATAGAGTCACCTCTTACTAGTGTGTTGGGTATGTTATTTGGCCTTAAGGGCTGTGATTGTGTGGCAACTGGTTTTGTGACGTATATGTTTCATGGTTTGTGTTGGGGGGGTGGAGTTTGCTTGGATGTCTGCGTTGGAGGTCTCTGTTGCTTTTGCAGATTTTTATTTAGAGCCTCCGAGTATGTTTTCGTGCATTTATGTGTGTTTTTTGCTGGTGCTGGTTCCATAGGTCTATGTGAGACTGGTGGGGTGATGCAAGTAATTCCCTTCTCCTCTTGACTGCCTGGCCCACTCTTGGGTTGAGAGAGGTTAGCCTGAAGTTTTGGCTGCATAACTGCATCTCTCGCATGTATTATTGTTGGGTGGAAGGAGGAGAGGGTTGTCTGTGTACATGAGGCAATTGTAACATTGCCTCAAAATGCCCAGATTCACTAGGTGGACCGGAGAGTACACCTGAAACTGCCCTTTGGACATGCCTGGATAGGTACAGTGAACTGTTTTACTGATTGGCTATTAAGGTCGAATAGAGAGCCTTGTCCTTCTTTACAGTATACGGGGTGTAGTGCTAAGGTTTATTAGTGCTTGCTATGAGTTTTGAGCAAGTGCCGGGATGAGAAATGAACGGTTTGAGTGCTTAAGTTGAAAGTTTGTCTAGTTCCAAGGGAAAAATTGAAGAGTAGACTTTGTGGAGCCGGGAATAGTTATACCCCAGCTAACCGGTGCTGACCGGTGTGCAAAACTACAAAAAGGCAGGTTTTATAGCAGGGAAATGAAAGAGATAGAAATTAGCCCAAAATGGCCAAAAAACTACTAATTTCTGGGCTGAAACCACTCCTTCAGGGACAGATAGGCTGCTCAAAGCTCACTCTCTCACAGTGAACAGAGAAACTTCCTTTTATCCAAGTAAGGTATGGGCAAACACAGAAACTTGTAACACATCCATGAATTCAGCACTAACCTGAAAACTGGATTATACTAGCTTAGAAAGGCGGGAAAATAAGTATTTTTTTGTTGTTTTTTTTTCAGAAAAAGCAGATACAATAAAAAAAAAGATACTTTAAATGCACAGAAATGGCTATCACACTTGAGTGTGTAGCCTAGAGTAGTTAAACAGGTAATTTAAACACAAAAACGACTTTGTTAAAGTGCAGGCAGTAAAATAAGTACAATATGTAGCTGAAACAAGCTTTTTAAATCACAGAAACTCAGAAAATTTAGGTGGAAGTAGCTAAAGGCAGCAAGAAAATGCAGAAAAATGATACTTAATCACTCCAAATTCTCTATTTAGTCTCAGTGCTGCTGTAGAACTCTGCAGGGCACCAGGCAGAAGCTTGCTGAGCTGTATACTAACGGAAACACCTCACACATGTGGGCTTTATAGCAGGGAAATGAAAGAGATAAAAATTAGCCCAAAATGGCCAATAAACTACTAATTTCTGGGCTGAAACCACTCCTCCAGGGACAGATAGGCTGCTCATATCATCCAAGTAGGGAAAATGTCAGTGTGGGAGGCAGATTCCCCATAAAGACTGTCATGACTAGTGGCTATTTTGCTTAAGGGCTTTCCACAGTCATATTCAGGGCTCTATCAAGCATTATTCCCCAAGACCCTCCATAGTCACTTTCCTTCTTCTCTCTATATACCTTGAGAAACAGCATTTTAAACTGTTGGTTCAGGGTGTTATGGGGTAATCCTCTCGTCCTGAGGGACAGCCATCTTCCAAGAATGTGGCCAAAAAGTCTAGGCCTGATCTGGTTGTTGTCCAGCCTCCACTGGATGTCTCTCTAGAAGCTAGCAAACGCCCTGAAGACCATATGTTGCTTGCATCAGAGTTCTCTGGCAGAGATGCAACCATATAGCCAAACTGGAGGCTAAGCTCTCTCAACTCAGTACTGGCGTAACCAGTCAGGAGGAGAAGGAAACCACACTCACTACAATTCCAGTCTCACATAGACCTACCACGACAGCAAACCAAACACATAAACACACAAAAACATACTCGGAGGCTCTAAATAAAAATCTGCCTAAGCAGCAGAGACCTCCAAAGCAGACACCCAAGCAACCGCTACCCCAAAACAAAACACATGCAACACATAGCTCACAAAGCCAGTGTGCCGAACAGTCACAGCCCTTAAGGCTAAACAACACACCTGATACACTTGTAATAGGTGACTCTATCGTCAGGCACACTGACGTCCCGCTCACCAGACTGAACAAGGAGAAGGTCACGGTGAGCTGCCTGTCGGGCGCTAGGATCCGCCACATAACACAAGCACTCAGGCCACTCCAAGGCAAGTACAAATATGACTCAGTCATTGTCCATGCTGGTGTGAATGACCTGAGACATACCTCCCTGGACTACATGAAAAGAGACATAGAGGAGCTCTCTGAGCATGTAGCCCAGGCCGGTATGACCCTGACCTTGAGTAGCACTTACCCTCACCAAGAATGATGCCACAATATGAAGACAAGATGATCAATTTCAACAACTGGCTTAAGTATTGGTGTTATTCAAAGGGGATCCAATGCCTGTCAGCCTGGGATGACATGCTCGACAACCCATGATGCTTCGCTAGGGACAGCTTGCACCTGTCATCCCTGGGCTTTCGGATATTGGCAAAGGCTCTTGCTACCCCCATAGTGCCTTTTTTAGGCAAGGCTCAAAAGACAAACCCACCTCCATAGGTATCACAAGGGATAAGAAACTAAGAGTAATGCTACTCAACGCCAGAAGTCTAAACCTCATGATGCACGCACTCGAAACTCTCCTAAGCATGGAGAACATCGATATCTGTGCAGTAACAGAAACCTGGTTCAAGGCTTCCGAGAGCACCCCAGCACTACCAAGTTATACCTCATACCATGCTTTTCAGCCCCAAAACTTGGACCGAACCACAAAAGGAGGGGGAGTATCAATATTCGTCAAAGATACCCACACCTCCAGGTTGGTGGCACAGCACAAAGCATCAGAGACTATCCATGTGCAAATAACAGTGGGTAAAACTGCCTTCCAGCTTATAGCCTGCTACAGACCACCCTCCCAAACCCAGGAACCCCACTCGGCCTTCCTGAGAACACTGGAAAATATGAAGGTCTCTCCAAACACCATTATATTGGGCGACTTCAACTACCCAAACATAGACTGGGAGCATTACTCTAGCTCCAACACCCTAGCCCAAAGGTTCCTAGAATTTATAAACTCAAATGCTATGGAACAACTTGTTACCACTCCCACAAGAGGGGAAAACATACTGGACCTGATCATCACCAACATGGGGACTCTATGCTCCAGACCAGAAGTGTATCCCTCACTGGTAAGATCGGACCATAAATTAATCTCACTGGATATTCACATCCCGACCCCACCCCCTGCCCAGAAAACCACAGTGAAAAACTTCTCTAAAGCAAATTTCACACTCCTCAAAACCGAGGTGGAATCCTTCAAAGCCCCCGGGCCTGTGGAAAATATGGCCCAGACCACGGAATCCTTTATAAATGCATTCTATGAACACCTACAAGGAATGCATGGGTCATGCAATCCCAAACAAAACCAAGACCCAATCCTCCAAAGGCAGACGTCCTGTCTGGTGGACCCCAGCCATAACAAACTATACAATAGAAGGAGGAAGCTATTACATGATAGAGCAAAATCCCAAAAAGGGAAGGCATCTCTGATCAGTATTAGCAAAAAACTACGGGCACTCATAAAATCGTCTAAGGCCAGCTTCGAGAGAAAAATTGCACAGGACACTAAGGATAATCACAAGGCTTTCTTTAGTTATGTTAGGAACCTGGGTGGGAATTCCCAGATATGCTCAGAATTAGTCCAAAATGACAAAAATACACCGAACCCACAGACATTGCCAACATCCTAGCTGACAGGTTCAGCGCAAACTCCCCCCCCCACCACCAAAAGGGCAAATATCTATTCCAGCAGAGTGCTGCCCCCCTGACATCTCAGATGCTCAGATAAGAGCCGCCCTCTCCAAAGCAAAAAACACAGCATCAATGGGACCAGACGGTGTCCCGGGCTGCGTCCTACATGAACTCCAAGAAGAGCTAAACCCAAACATAAAACTACTGTTCAATGTCAGCCTTACTACAGGATATGTACCCAAAGAGTGGCGTACAGCAACAGTGGTCCCTCTCCACAAAGGTGGTGCCTCAACGGATCCTGGAAACTATCGCCCCATAAGTCTGACTAGCTTGGTCTGCAAAGCTATGGAAAGGATCATCATGGACCTCATAAATAAAGATATTGAGGACCTACAGACACTGGATCCTACCTAGTTCGGCTTTGTTAAGGGCAGATCCTGCCTCTTAAACCTGGTCGATTTCTTTGAAACAGTCACCAAGGCCACTGACGAGGGGAAGGTGGTCCACACAGCCTACCTAGACCTCGCAAAAGCCTTCGATACAATACCCCACTCGGTTACTATAGATAAGCTCACCAGCTTAAATATAAACCCCTATGTCACTAGATGGGTTGCAAACTGGCTCAAGGACAGAACCCACATGGTTAGAATTGCTGGAGCCATGTCAGACTCCAAACCAGTTACAAGTGGCGTCCCACAAGGCTCAGTCCTGGGACCTCTCTTGTTCGGTATATATCTCTCAGAGGTACAGGCCAACACAGAAGTACTGTGGCTGACCAAGGTCGCAGATGACTGCAAACTGGATGCCATAATCGACTCTCCAGCTGACACAAGCATCTTCCAAAAGGGCCTCATAGAAACAAACAACTGGTGCCAGAGCCATGGCCTCAAGCTAAACGCCAAAAAGTGTAATGTCATCCCCTTTGGCAAAAACAAAGTGCCCACAAATTACCACACAGGTGGCAATCCATTAAGTACAGAAGAAGTAATTAGGGACCTGGGGACCCAAGCTGATAGCAATCTCTCATTTGACAACCACGTGGCCAAAGTGGTAGAAAAACATTTTATATAGCCCACCAAATCATGAAGGGATTCACATCTAGATCAGGGGAGGTCATTGTGCCTCTTTACTCATCCCTCATCAGGCCCATAATTGAGTACAATGCCCCTTTTGGGATGTATCTTACCAGATACCTGCAGCAACTGGAAAGACCCCAAAAGTACCTCACCAAGAGGATCAAAGGGCTCAAACAGATGCCATATGCTGCCCGGTTAAAGAAACTCCAGCTCTACTCAGTGGCATACCGCCTGCTCAGAGGCGATCTGTGCCTGACGTATAAAGCCATGTCCAACCCGGAATTAATGGACATGCTGCACCTCAGAAAATCCAAATCCCATCGAGCTACGCGCTCGAGAGACTTGAACCTCAGGATTGAAATAAATAGGACATGCTGGAGGGACAGATTCATAACCCAGAGGCTCCCTTCACTCTGGAATGAAATCCTAGACCAGTTTAGGCAGAGTCCCTCATTGACTCTCTTCAAGAGGAATCTTGATGAGTGGATGGGAGATCGTAGGTTTACCCCGGGTATCACTTCTGTGTCACTGTTAGACAGAGGCACAGTATACTAACCTCAAAAAAGGGCATAGCAAAATTAATTTAAAATGGGTGGCGAAAGCCAAACACACTCTTGCTAGGCTTATAAATGCCCTAGGGCAGATAGCCTAGTATGAACCTATGAACCTATGACCGTATCGGAGGCTGGCATGGAGTTCTTGCATGTCCTCAGAGGCTTTTCAAATGTCTACACCAGGTATTAAGGGAGAACCACAGCTGATTATTTCTGAGTGGTATTTCTCAAATCTTAGTCTGGGAAGATATTCCTACTACGACCATTGACTCCAACCAGTGACCAAGTCACCAAAGTCATTACAGTGAACATCTCACTCAAGAAAGAGCAAAAGATGAGGTGTATTAACCCCTACTGCTAAAGATCCCCAATGTGAATGCCAGGATTTTACTCAAGGCTTGTTCATTGCTTTGAAGCTTCCTCAAAGGGCTTCAGTCTCTACTCCTCCCAGGTCTTCCACTCCTGTTAAGAGGACAAGGGAAGTGAATTCCTCAGATAAGGACTTCAATTCTGGGAAGGAATCCCTAGCTTAAACCTCTCAAATTCCTTTGCCTGTTAGACTATGGCCCAGAGGAAGAGGATTATTTGATCCTGGATTTTCCCTTGGAAGAATTATCCTTTGGGATACTATTTCTTGTTCAATGGAGTACTTTATGTGGAATTGCTCCCAGGTCTCTGACATCCAAAGGAGGTACTACAAACTTTCACAAATGGAGTCACCTAAGCCATCTGCAGTTGCTCCTGTTTTGGCAGCTCTTTTGGACATTATTTCTCCTGCCACCAATCTCCCGACTCTCATCCCCCAGATCCTAACAAACCTGATAGGTCGTATAAGGTGCCTTAGGACTGCACATTTTTGTTTAAACGTATTTCTAATGATTCTTCAGTGGTTTCAATATCCCCTGATAAACCTTCTAAACTTTTACCCTCCTCTAAGCTCCTTCCTTCAGATAAGGATAGTAGAGCTATGGAAAGGTTGGGTAAAAAAAAGTGCATACCACTGCCACCTTATTTCAGGCTATTAATTACCAAACCCACATGCCAAGGTATGTTTTGGTTCTCCTTTCCTAGGTAGCTAAAGATGCATCTGCTCTTCCTGATTCTGAAGGGAAAGCTTCAGCTCTTTCTCTGCTTGGTTTCACTTCCCAGGTTGTTTGTACTCCGAAAATGCAGTGAAGATGTGGTTGATGCCTCTTCCAGTGCTGCTGCATTTGCTTATGTGATGAAGCATTATTCCTGACTTCATCTTCAGGCTTTGCCTGATGCCATTAAAGCTAAACTTTTGGATGCTCCTCTGGATAATAAAAATGTTTTTGTGACAGCTGCAGCTGACCTGTTCCCCATCCAGGATAAGAGTATGTCATGCAGGAACCCAAGCATATTTTTGTCTCCCCTATTCCCAAATATCAGAGGAATTATCCTTCTAAATCCACATTTGTCTGTAGGCAGACTCATCAGCCTCCCAACAGTAGGAAGGGATCGAGGTGTATTCCTCCTGCTAAGTCCACTCAGACTCCTACATCTCAGAAACCTTCCTTTCAGGACAAGCTTGTCTCTATTTGACATTTTGCCTCCTCTTCCCCTTGGCTAGGGCCCCTTGTCTCTTCACCTTTCTCTGTTTCTCCCAAATTGGCAAAATATCACCTCAGACTCAAGTGCAATCAATCGTCTGGGATATTTCATTGTATAAAAACCCCTTCTCCTTTTTAGGTACTCTGCAACCTCTCACAGACCACCTCTCTATTTTCTCAGAAGCTTTGCACTTCCTTTTGGATCAAGCACCATTAAACCCAAGTGGTAATGTGTTTCTACTCCTGGATGCTTGTGGTTCCTCAGGAGGGAACTTGAAGACAAATTCTGACCCACTCTCTACTCAACATCTTTCTCAAGATCCATTCTTTAAGAAAGCTGTCTCTTCAGACTGTTTCCTTTCCTTCTTGCCCAGACCATTTTGGTTTATCTAGGTCTCAAGGATGCCTAGCTTCACATTCTCATTCATCCTCTGTTCCAGGAAATGTTTACATTTCTCTGTTTTGTCCTCTTACTTTCAGTTCTCTGCTTTGCCCTTTGGCCTTTCTACTACCCCAAGGGTATTCACTAAATGCCTTGCTCCTGTCACTGCCTTTTGCAGGTTTTGAGGGATACAGATATTCCCCAATCTATATGACCTGCTTATTCAGGCTCCTTCTCACAGCAGTCCTCTGTAAGATTGCCACTTTACTACTTGCCTTTTACAAAGTCTGGGGTTTGTCATCAATCTCAAGAAGTCTGTTCTTACGCCCACCCAAGATCATGCTTTTCTCGGTTGCAGGATTCAGACCATTCCAATGTTAGCCTCTCTTCCTGCTCCCAAGATTTGGTCTCTGGCAGCCTTCTTCTCTCACGGCCAGGAAATTGCTCACGACTCTGGGATTTATGGCCTCCACCATTCCCATGCTTCCTCTTACCGGGCTCCATGTGAGAAAGCTCCAGTGGTATCTCAAATCAGTGTGGCTTCAACACTGCCACTCTCTGGAGTTCTCTGTCTCTTTGCTTCCTTGCCTCAAACTTGAGTACAATGGGGATTCTGCAACTCTCTCTCAATACGGAACTACTCTTTCAGTCCCCAATTCCTTCTCAAGAACTGTTCACCTCAGACATGAGGCAACCGTGAACAGTTCCTGTGAAGGAAGCATAACCTAGTGGCACACTCTGAGCAGCTCAAGAACACAGGCTCATGATGGATGCTTCACAGAGATGTGGTTTTGGACATAATTCTTTGGTGAGGTACATCTCAGGTAGATTGTCTTACCTCTCCTCTGAACAGACAACTGCCTTTAGTCTGTTCAAGAGTACCAAGTCCTCTGACTTGGAAGGTGGCCTGTCTTTTCATTGGAAGGGCATGTTTGTGTATGTCCCCCCATACCTCTGAACCTGAAAACATCAAAAATCTGAACAAAGGCCCATGAAAAATAGGTACAAATCTGTTCGCTGAATAACATAAAATCTGCATACATAATTATGCAACCCCACCCACTCCAATGGAATTGTGGGACATCACCTTTCAAACACAAACTGAAGGACAACCAAAACATGGCCCCACAGCCTAGACCCTGTAGTAAATGGTAACCAGTTTTTTGAGATGTGTAACAATGATGTTCACTGGGAAGGGAGAAGATGATGAACCTCAGGATTTTGTTTTTGGCGACTGCTAGGACCTCAAAAAGTAATTCTCCATGGCCTACTGATCAAGTGTGTAGCTAGAGTTTGTGACCCTCGGGGCTGTCTGAGTTTGCCGACCTTCCCACTCACAAAATCATGGTCGAATGGGGCCACCCCATACACAGCCCTCCCCCCCTGCTGCCATTCTAATGTCCCATTATTTGGTGATTTCGCCCCATTTACCATAAACACTGCAATGTGCATACTGCTTTACTTCTACCATGATTATCTGGATTTCATTTAATACTTTTATTTTACATTTTACAGCACAAACACTAATAGACATCTGCTAAACAAAGCAATACAGTCTCACAATGAAAACAGACTTAGCATTAAAACTTCTCCACCCTTGAAACTCACATTCATTGAAACTCACATTCAAAGAAAATGCATCTGGCCAGTGGCAGATAAAGATTACCTTTGGGCTGTTTTCAAATCATAGGCCCCTTGCACACAAAACATACAAGTGTTCTTTGATACAGATTGGGAGAATCCTATCTGATCTTATGAGCTTACATTCCTTGTAAAATACAGCACACTTTTTAAAGCGCGTGTCAAATTTATTGTTTTGAACATTTTTCCAGTAAGCAAAAAAATAAAATGCATGAACCAGTAATGACAAAAAGTACAGCTGTGTACCTACCATAAATGTAGATGTTCGAGTGTATTCATTGTTGCAGTCATTACAATTGGGTTATCCTGCTGGCAGGCTACCCACAGTCGGCCTGAGTTCCAAAGTCTAGGTCCGGCGTTGGTTGCTGTCGCCTCTTCCCTGACGTCAGTGCGCCAGGGGTATATAAGATGCAGCCGATGCCATTTTCTTCAGTTTTTCTTGCCCCAGATGTCAGGTGCCCCTAAAATGGTAGGCTAAATGATGCCAATAAGCATGCATGCACAAAAAACAACTTTTCCTTCATCTACAAGCAAATACACCACATAGGTTGTATAGAGTAGAAAAGTACAGTTAGGTCCCAGCAAAGAAGAAAGGGGGATGGTGGGAGGGTAACCTAGACTGCAACAGTGAATACACTCGAACATCTACATTTATGGTAGATACACAACTGTACTATGTTCATCGTGTTTCACTGTTGCAGTCATTACAATTGGGTTGAATCCCAAAGCTAAGTTTGGGAGGCTGGAGCTAAATAGGATTAGGAGAGGCTATAAGGCCCTACAGAACTGCAGTGGCAAAGCCTGCCCTGGTTTTAGAGTAGAGAGGTAAGTGATAGTGCTTTGTAAAGGTATGCACTGAACTCAAAGTTGCAGCCTCTAAGATGTCTTTGGTTGGTACCCCTCTGAGGAAGGCTGCTGAAGTGGCTGCTGCTCTGGTTGAATGTAGCTTAATGCCCTTAGGCACTGATTTGCCATGCTGTGAATAGCAGAAACGAATGCAATGGCCTATCCACTTTGAAATAGTCTGTTTTGAGATAGGTTTTCCTTGTGATGCTGCAGCATATACCACTAGATGTTGATCAGTCTTTCTGAAAGCTTTAGTTCTGTCCAAGTAGAAGCGTAGCTGTCTGTGAATGTCCAAAGAATGCAGAATTTTCTCAGCCTTATTCTGTGGGTTTGAATAAAATGTAGGCAATTGTTTGGTTAAGGGCCACACTGGACACTACGTTAGGCATAAATGTAGGGTTTGTCCTCAGCAAAACTCTGTCAGGATGGAAAATGATAAAAGATTCCACAGCCATGAGTGCTTGTAACTCTGAGACTCCTCTAGCGGAGGTTATTGCCAAGAGCAGAGCTGTTTTCTAGGATAAGAATTTTATATCAGCTGCAGAGGCTGGCTCAAACGGAGGTAGTGGGAGTTTTTCCAAGACATAGTTGAGGTCCCATGCAGGTATTGGTGCTCTCCTTGGAGGTCTTATGTTTTTGGCCCCTCTGAGGTACTGCCTCAGTAACGGATGAGAAAAAATAGATGGTTCTGTATTGTAATGAGCTGAAATGGCAGAGGCATGAATTTTAATTGATGAAAATGAAAGGCCTTTATCCAGCATCTCAGTTAAGTATTGCAAAATCTGAGTAATATTTGGAACAATTGTGTCCATGCCTTGTGCTTGGTTCCAAGCACAGAATCTCTTCCAATTGTCTGCATAAGATTTTCTGGTGCTAGGCCTCCTGGCCTCCAAAATAACATCCATCATTGCTTTAGAAAGAGGTGCATCTTGAGAGGCTATATTATCTGCCATGCCACCAGGTTTAAGGTTTTGAGTTGGCTGTGCAGTATCTGGCTGTCTTGTTGGGTCAATAACTGAGGAATTTGAGGTAATGTGCTTTCCAACTTGTTTAGCTGCATGCAATAAATCCTGCATTTCTTTATTGTCTGCACATTCTGCATTTGCTGGCATTTTCTGTTTAAGCAATGATATAAGATATTGCTGATACTTAAGCATATGGAATTGTCAATTTAAAGCTCTTACAGCCAAGGTAGCAGAAGTATAAATCTTTTTGTCCCATCTGTCTGGGGTCCTAGAATCCCTATCAGAGGGAATAGGGTTTTCTGCAGTAGAAGCCTTGACCCCTTTGGGACCCTGAGAGATGGTTTCTGGGTCAGCTGCAGGGTTCTTATAGAGAAATTTATGTGAATCAGGAGCCCTGTAGTATCTGTCTGGCTTAACAGGGGCTGGTGGTAAAGAGTCTGGAGAAAAACTGGACTCTGTAAATACATCATCTACAATGTCTAAAACAGGAGGGATAACAAGGGGTCTGTGCTGGGGCAATAAAAGGAAATCTCTGAGCCTTTTCTTGGATTCTGAGTAATCTTGGCTCTCCCAGTGGAAATGGCTCCCTCATAGTATGCAGTGTTTCCCCAAAAGAATAATCCTCAGGAGGAGAGGCTGAAGGGACAGATTCTTCGGCATCGGAATCCTCATAGGGAGGGATAGAGTAATCCTGTTCAGAGGAGGAATCAGAGGAAATGGAAACCTGGTCTGAAGATTCATATTCTAACTCTTGCCTAGGTCTCTTTTCAGGGGGGGGATGGGAACCAATGATCAAAGTAATAAGGTCTTCGGCCATTTTAAGCATCTGTTTTTTAGGCATGGAGGCCTGTCCAGTTGAATGCTGTACTTGTTTCTTTGTTTTCAGAACTGCTTTAGTCTTTGTCTTTGTAGCTGAAGTAGGTTTCACATATAACTGTGTAGGCCTGAAAACACCCTCAGAAGCCGATGCCTGCTCAGTGGCTCCGGACCCATCTGAGGGAATAGTTTCAGAGTGTCCAATACCTTGAGTTTCCAGAGGCCCAGTCGGCTCCACGTGGGAGTTGGAAGCGGCCTGTGGCTCTGAGGTATCGGGTGTCAGGGGCTGCGAAAACGCCTCACTGAGAACCGGCGACAGGCCTAGAAGAAGCCTCGTCGTCGGTTTTGGATCTTGGATGCCTGTCCTTTTCTCTTTTCGTTTTTTGTAAACTCCGGTAGTCGGCTGATCCAACGGCATTATATAATTAAATCTTCTGCCAAAGTAATGAAATGCAAAATCGTACCGACACTTAATAGTGCGCTGGTTAAATCTAGCACAAAACCGACAACTAGCAACGTTATGGTCAGGGACTAGGCAAGGAATACAGTAAGAATGAAAATCTTTATGAGGTATTTGCTTCCCACAAGAAATACAGTTATTAACTTTTCTGACATTGGTCTGGAGCAAGAAAAAAGTTTCCCCAATGGGGTACTTAGCTTTAATGAAGACTTCGGATCTGAAATTCGAATTTGAAAACTTCAGGAGTCGACCGACCGGCACTTTCGAACTGCTTTTGCTTTGGGCACCGCTCGGCAAGAAAGACTAAAGAAAATGGCGTCGGCTGAATCTTATATACCCCTGGTGCACTGACGTCAGGGAAGAGGCGACAGCAACCGACTCCGGACCTAGACTTTGGAACTTAGGCCGACTGCGGGTAGCCTGCCAGCAGGATAACCCAATTGTAATGACTGCAACAGTGAAACACGATGAACATCTGCCCAATTCAGAACATTTCCATCATAAAAGTCTACTCAAACTTCTACAATCCACCAGAATCAGTAGATATGCACAATCTCTGCTGAAGTAAAAGTCATCTAAATAATTCCACATTAAAGAGATCTGTAACTATATTTCATTGTTTCATCTACAAATAAAGTGCCTGTTGCCACTGAGGAATAAATTATCTATGTTACATTAAAAAAACGATAAGCTTGTAATATTGCAATAGGGAATGGATGGCAAACTGATAACAGATTCACAGTTAGTAGGTATCTCTGCCAAAGAGTAAAGAGTGAGGACTGCAGCATCCAGCCCCCTTTAAAAGTATAACACAGTACAATATCAGCAATCCATATACATATTGTGGGAGTAGAACCCACATCCTTCTGCATCAAAAGCAAGTATTCTACCTGTTGTGCTACCAACAATAGACTTGGCATAAGCAGCACTAAACTTCTCTCCCCCTGAAGAACTACGCAATATAAGAAATCTGGAAAAAGCCATAATTTATTGGGGGGGGACAAAACCAGGGACACATTTTAAACAATGCTTGTATAATCATAGAGAAGTTGCTGCTAGAATAAAATGTTTTGTGTTACCATGCGTTTCCTGAAAGATAGGAAGACTTGAAACTTAAATCTAGCTATCATTATTTAGTGAATTCAGTTCTCACTGATTTGCCAGAATACCACAAATTTTAAGAGGAACAGACCAAAAGTATGAGCCAAACATTCCAGACAATCACAGGTGGTGGTGGAATGGATAGAGAATTTAGGTTCTTGCTCCATATAGCTAAGGTACAGGGTTTGAGTCTGTGTAACTCTAACCACCAGTTATATCTAATTGGGGCAAAACACACACACACACACACACACACACACACACACACACACACACACACACACACACACACACACACACACACACACACACACACTCACACTCAAGCACAGCATAAAAGTAGTTGCAAATAACTGTATAGGTCCTGCCGTAACTTAAGCTTGTGTTCAAGCTTAGCCATTTCACATACACCAGAAAGCCATTCAATACAGAAGCTGTTTAAGTGCCATTCCACATAAACAAATGCAGCCGCACACACACCAGAATACAAGTGATGCCTGCTGTAACTTTGTTCTAGTGATGTTGTTCAATACAGAAGCTGTGAAAGCACCATTCCCATTCTACATAAACAAATCCAGCCACACACACACACACACACACACACACACACACACACACACACACACACCAGAATACAACTGATGCCTGCCGTGCCATTGTGTTCAAGCTTAGCCATTCGGGTAAACAACACACGCACCAGAAAGGTAAATAAATGCAGCCATTCCCATTCCACATAGGGAAAAAAAAGTTGACCACATATGCCTGCTGTTCGTTCAAAGGTAGATGGTAGCTGCACATAGGGAAAACTTAGAGTGCAAGCATAAAGGTAGTTGCGCATTAAATAACAATACAAAAGTTGCAGCACATGACACAGTGATGCCTGCCATAACTTAAAGTCAGTTAGCCGTTCATTCAATATAGAAGCTGTGAAAGCTTACCTGCTTGAATAAAGGACCGGGCCAGTCTGACTCTGTAGAAAGTTAAATTAAATTATGGCATTCTGACAGGCTGTCTGTTGGCTGATGTAATTGCACAAGCCCTGCACGTGATGAAATCAGGAAAACGCAAAAAAAAAAAAAAAAAAAACAGGAAATTCGGAAATTGAAGGGGCCACTCATGAATGCGTGGCACCCCAATATTTTGCCCTCAAAACCGGCACTTACCGAGGAATTCAGTATGGTTGAGAAGTATGCCCCCCCCCCAACCCTTTGCTCCAGGTTCTGCATAAGATCAGGTGGGATTCTCCCAAACTCTTGTTGGTGACTTCCTTTTTCCTCAGACAGCATTGGTTCCCCTTCTTTATCACCTGGCCAGGAGCAATCACCACAAGTTTCCTTACCAGGTGTGTCTTCTCACACAAGACAAGAGATCTCTTATCCAGCCTCACCTGTCCACTCTTCAAATGACACAATGGGTGATACAGTTTTGATACCTTTTAGGCACCTATTTTGTGAGGATGAGCTTCAGGTTCTACAGGTGGTCAAAAAACCTATTACCAGAAAACCAAACATGTCTAAATGGAAAAGATTTTCTATTTGGTTCCTCTCTCGCCATCAGGATCCCTTCTCAGTGAGGGTTCCTCTGGTTCTCTTATTTGTGTTATCTGCTACAAGCTAGCTTGTCATATTCTTCAGTTAAAGCTTACCTGTCAGCATTCTCTGCTTGTCTGCCCTTGAACGCCACCCCCTTTTGACTTCTTGGTTTAAGGTCAAGCAATTTCTTAAAGGCGTCCTTCATATCACGCCCTTGAGAAAGCCTAGATCCTTCCTGAGACCTCAGTTTTGTACTTGAAAAAAATTGACTATGCTCCTTTTGAATGTGCCAGTTCAGCTTCCTTGCAACTTTATACTTGGAAGATTGTTCTGCTGCTGGCACTTACATCTGCCAAGAACATGTCTGAACTTCAGGCTTTTATGGCTATTCCTCCTTTCTAATTTAATTTTTCACAGAGATGGTGTGCGTCTCTTCATACTACTACTCCTTTTATATACACTACTAGCAAACAAAAAATAAATCAAAGATAAAATAACAAGCAGGAACCAAAACTGTACTTTACTCGACCTCAAGTGCTGCGGCAAAAGCCTTCAAGGAGTACAAATCATGTTAATGATTTGTACTCCTTGAAGGCTTTTGTCGAAGTGCCTGAGGTCGATTGAAGTGCAGTTTTGGTTCCTCATTGTTGTTATTTCAATCCTTCTTTTAAGCCTTAGGTGGGTAATGAGTTGTACCTTAATCAGTCTATTCAACTTCCTTCCCTTTTTCCATCTCTGTTGTCTGCCAGTAAGAAGATTTTCCACATCTTGGACCTGCATAGACAGTTCAGATATTATTTGGATAAAAACAAAGGATATTTGTGAATCTAAGCAAAGTACAGATGTGTACACTTACCATAAATGTAGATGTTCAAGTGTATTCACTGTTGCAGTCATTACATTTCGGTTATCTGCTTGTAGGTAGCCTTCAGTCGGCCTGATTAACAAAGTCTTGTGTCCTGCATCATTTGCTGTCCCTTCTTATAGGTTCATAGGTAAATACTAGGCTGTCTGCCCTAGGACATTTATAAGCCTAGCCAGAGTGTATTTGGCTTCCGCCTCCCTATTAGATTTGCCTACTGTGCCTCTGTAAAGTAGGTCACAGAAGGTACCCTTTTAAGATTAGTTTACTGTGCCTCTGTCTAGCAGGGACACAGGAGAGATGCCAGGGGTGAATTTGCGATTTCCCATCCACGCGTCCAAGTTTCACTTGAAGAGGGTCAGCAAGGGGCTATGTCTAACATGAATTGGGATTCTACTCCAGAGTGAGGGGAGCCTCTGGGAAATGAATCTGTCCCTCCAGCATGTCCTATTTATTTTTGTGCTGAGGTTTAGGTCCCTGGAGCGTGTAGCTCTAAGGGACTTGGATTTTTTGAGGTGGAGCATGTCCATTAATTCTGGGTTTGACATGGCTTTGTATGTCAGGCATAGATTGCCTCTGAGTAGGCAGTAAGCAACTGAGTAGAGCTGAAGTTTCTTTAGTCGAGCTGCATAGGACATCTGTTTGTAACCCATGTTCCTCTAGGTGAGGTACTTTTGGGGTCTCTCCAGTTGCTGCAGGTGTCGGGTAAGGTACATCCCAAAAGGGGCATTGTATTCAATTATGGGCCTGATGAGTGATGAGTAGAGGGGCACAATGACCTCTCTTGATCTAGATGCGAACCCTTTCGTGATAAGGTGGGCTACATAGAAGGTCTTTCTAACCACTTTGGCAACGTGATTATCAAAGGAGAGATTACTATTTACGTTGGTCCCCAAATCTCTAATTATTTCTTCTGTACTTAATGGATTACCACCTATGTGGTAATTTGTGGGCACCTTGTTTTCCCAAAGGGGATGACTATGCACTTTTTAGCATTTAGCTTGAGGCCGTGGCTCTGGCACCAAGCATCCGTCTCTGTGAGACCCTTTTGGAGGATGCTTGTGTCAGCTGGAGATTCGATTATGACCCCCAGTTTGCAGTCATCTGCGAACTTTGTCAGCCATAATCCCCCCGTGTTAGCCTGAACCTCAGAGAAGTATATACCGAACAAGAGAGGTCCCAGAACTGAGCCCTGTGGGATGCCACTTGTAACTGGTTTGGATTTGGACATGGTACCTGCGATTTTGACAATGTGGGTTCTATCTCTGAGCCAGTTTGCAACCCATCTTGTGATATAGGGGTTGATATTTAAGCTGGTAAGCTTATTTATGATGCCTGAGTGGGATATTGTGTCAAAGGCTTTTGCGAGGTCCAGGTAGGCTGTGTGGACTACCTTGCCCTCATCTATGGCTTTGGTAACTGTTTCAAAGAAATCAACTAGGTTTAAGAGGCAAGATCTGCCCTTAACAAAGCCGAATTGGGTAGGGTCCAGTGTCTGGAGGCTCCCAATGTCTTTGTTTATGAGTTCCATGATAATACACTCCATAGCTTTACAGACCAGACTAGTCAGGCTTATGGGGCGATAGTTTCCGGAGTCCGTTGTGGCACCACTTTTGTGGAGTGGGACCAATGTAGCTGTACACCATTCTTTGGGTACATATCCTGTAGTAAGGCTAAGTTTGAACAGTGACTTAATGTGAGGGTTCAGTTCTTCTTGGAGCTCGTGTAAGACACAGCCTGGGACACTGTCCGGTCCCATAGATGCTGTGTTTTTTTGCTTTGGAGAGAGCAGCTTTCACCTGTGCATCTGTGATATCAGGGAGGTTACATTCAGTTGGGATAGGCATTTGCTCTTTTGGGGGGGAAGTGGGGGAGAAGTTTGCGCTGAATCTGTCCTGCCAGGATGTTGGCTATGTCTGTAGGTTCCGGTATATTTTGTACCGTTATACAACAATTCAGAGCATATCTGGGAGTTTCCGCCCATGTTCCTGACATAACTAAAGAAGGCCTTGTGATTATCTTTAGTGTCTAGGGCAATTTTTCTTTTGAAACAGGCCTTTGGTGATTTTATGAGGGATCGAAGTTTCTTGCTAATACTGATCAGAGATGCCTTCCCTTTTTGTGATTTTGCTCTGTCATGTAGTAGCTTCCTCCTTCTGTTGTATAGCTTATTTATGGCCGGGGTCCACCAGACCGGTCTCCTGTTTTTGGAGGAGTGAGTCTTGGTTTTATTTGGGATAGCACGATCCATGCATTCATGCAGGTGCTTATAGAATGCATTTGTAAAGGATTCTGTGGATTGGGCTGTATTATCCTCTGGTCCAGGGGCTTTGAAGGATTCCACCTCAGGCTTGAGAAGTGCAAAGTTGGCTTTTGAGTAATTCTTTACAGTGATTTCCTTGGCTGGGGGTGGGGACGGGATATGGATGTCCAGGGAAATTTGTTTATGGTCTGATCTTACCAATGAAGGGATTACCTCTGGTGTGGAACATAGAGTCCCCATGTTGGTGATGACCAGGTCCAATATGTTGTTCCCTCTTGTGGGAGTGGTGACCAATTGTTCCATTGCATTAGAGTTTATAAATTCAAGGAACCGTTGGGTGAGGGTGTTTGGGCTTGAGTAGTTTTCCCAGTCAATGTTGGGTAGTTAAAGTCACCCAATAACATAGTGTTTGGAGAGACCTTCATATTTTCCAGTGTTCTCAGGAATGCCCAGTGGGGTTCCTGTAATAGGGAGGGTGTTCTGTAGCAGGCTATAAACTGAAAGGCAGTTTTGACCACTGTTAGTTGCACATGGATGGTTTCCGATGCTTCGTGCAGTGCCACTAACCTGGAGGTGTAGGTATCTTTGATGAATATAGATACTCCCCCCTCCTTTTGTGCTTCGGTCCGAGTTTTGGGGCGAAGCATGGTATGAGTTATAACCTGGTAGTGCTGGGGTGCTCTCAGGAGCCTTGAACTAGGTTTCTGTTACTGCACAGACATCGATTTTCTCCATACTGAGTAAAGCCTCGAGTGCGTGCATCTTGAGGTTTAGACTTCTGGCATTGAGTAGCATTACCTTTAGTTTTTTTATCCTTGGGTTGTCTATGGAGGTGGGTTTGTCCTTTGAGCCTTGCCTAAAAAGGCACTATGGGGGTGGCAAGAGCCTTGGCCAGTATACGAAAGCCTAAGGGTGACAGGTGCAAGCTGTCCCTAGCGAAGCAACGTGGCTTGTCAAGCATGTCATCCCAGGCTGACAGACACTGGATCCCCTTTGAATGACACCAATACTTTAGCCAATTGTTGAAACTGATCATTTTGTTTTTATACTGTGGCATCATTCTTGGTGAGGGCAAGATGCTACTCAAGGTCAGGGTCATACCAGCCTGGGCTACATGGTCAGAGAGCTCCTCTATGTCTCTTTTCATGTAGTCCAGGGAGATACGTCTCAGGTCATTCACATCAGGATGGACAATGACGGAGTCATACTTGTACTTGCTTTGGAGTGACCTGAGTGCTTGCGTTATGTGGCGGATCCTGGCACCCGACAGGCAACTTACAGTGACCTTCTCCTTGTTCAGTCTGGTGAGCGGGACGTCAGTGTGCCGGACAACAGAGTCCCCTATAACAAGTGCATTTGGTGTGTTGTTTGGCCTTAAGGGCTGTGACTGTGAGACACACTGATTTTGTGAGATATGTGATTCGTGGGTATTGGTGAGGGGTGGCTGTTGCTTGGATATCTGCTTAGAAGGTCTTTGCTGTTTAGGCAGATTTTTATTTAGAGCCTCCGAGTATGTTTTTTGTGTTGGGTATGCAGATGCAATAGGTCTGTGTGAGACTAGATTTGTGGTGTGGGTGGTTACCTTTTCCTCCTGACTGACTGTGCCAGTCTTGGGTTGAGAGAGCTCTGCCTCCAGTTTGGCTGTGTAACTGCATCTCTCACATGTATTAGAGTTTGTTGGAAGGAGGAGAGGGTTGTCTGTGTACATAAGGCAATTGTAACATTACCTCAAAATTCCCAAATTCACCAGCTGGACTGGAGAGTAACCTTGAAACTGACCCTTGGACATACCAGATTAGTATAGGGAACTGTTTTTTTATTGATCAGATTAGGGAAGGGAAATGATTTTTCACTTGATCAGGAAGGACCAATCAGGAGCCTAATACTTATGAGAAGTCAAGGAGGGTGTAGTGTTTTAGTTAGTTAGTGTTTCCTTATAAGAGCTGAGCAAGTGCAGGGCTTTAGAAAGAGAATAGAGTGATTACTTTGAGAGTTTGAACAGTTCTAAGGGAAAAAGTGAAGAGCAGACTGTGTGGAACCTGGAATAGTTTAAACCTGTTTAGGCGGCGCTGCCCGATGCTGCTCAGTGTGCAAAACCGCACAAAAAGAGAGTTGTAGGGTTTTAAGAAAGAGATCAAGGAGTTTAGAATTGACCCAAAATGGCCAATAAAACTACAGCTTCTAGGTAGTAACCACTCCTCCAGGGACAGGCAGGCTGTTCAGTGTTAACCACTCCCACTGGTGAACACAGAGACTTCCCTTTAGCCCAAGCAAGCACTGGCCTTCTAGAAACTTCCAAACAGTTCAGAACAGCAAATCTGTAACTGAACTTTCTTCTTTCAGAAAGTGGGAAAAAAAGCAAGATTTATTTTTTTCTTTTTGCTGTAGTTTAAAGGTAGCAGAGATACACAAGCAGCAAAATAATCACAAGAGTGCAATAAATGACCCCACACTTGAGTGCTAGGCCAAAATCAGCTAAAATGCAGTTTTTAGAGAAAAAAACGATTTTAAATTAAGTGCAACACAGGAAATGCAGTAAACAGGCTCTAAATGTGTTACACGTACTGTTACTGTTACAGATATAAACTTTAGCAAGCCGGAAAATGCCAAAAAGTAGGTGGTAAAGCAGTAAAACTTAACAAAAAATCAGAAGAAAATACTTAAAATCACAAAAGTGGCTCCTTTTCTTCTCTCAGCAACAACTAGCAAGCCTGAAAAGACGCCAAAACCATGAGGCAGCCTGGTTTTAAGAGAGACAGATCAAGGAGTTTAGAATTGACCCAAAATGGCCAATAAAACTACAGCTTCTAGGTAGTAACCACTTCCATGACATCAGGTCATCAGGGGTATAAAACATGCAGCCAACGCGATTACATCAGTTTTTCTTGCCCCAGATGTCAGGTGCCCCCCTAATGGGAAGCAATTAAATATAAAAGTACAAAGATATACCTCCAACAAAAAATCAAATACACCAAAAAGGCTGTTAAACATAGTAAAGGAAAGTAGAGGTATAGTCAAAAGAAGTTAGGGGGCTGGAGGGAGGGTAACCAGGACTGCAACAGTGAATACACTCAAACATCTACATTTATGGTAAGTGTACACAACTGTACTATGTTCTTCGTGTTTCACTGTTGCAGTCATTACATTTAGGTAGATTCCCAAAGCTATGGTTAGGAGGAGGAATTTAGATAGCATTAGGGCCAGCTATAAGGCCCTGCAAGACTGCAGTGACAAAGCCAGCTCTGGATTTAAAGAAAATTGGCAAGTGATAATGCTTGGTGAAAGTATGTACAGAACTCCAGGTAGCAGCTTCTAGGATGTCCCTGGTAGGGACGCCTCTGAGAAAGGCTATAGAGGTAGATGCAGCCCTGGTGGAGTGAGGTCTGATCCCCTGGGGGATAGGTTTTCCATGATGCTCATAGCAGAAATGAATGTAATGGCTTATCCATTTAGAAATAGTTTGCTTTGAAATAGCCTTCCCCTCTGCCCCTGCAGCAAATGCCACCAGCAGTTGTTCAGATTTCCTTTGAGGTTTAGTCCTGTCCAAGTAGAATCTAAGTTGTCTGTGCACACCTAAGGAATGCAGTATCCATTCCCCTTTACTCTGTGGATTGGGAAAGAAGGCTGGCAAATTAATGGACTGGATTAAGAGCCACACTGGATACCACCTTGGGCATGAAGGATGGGTTGGTTCTGAGGTACACCCTGTCTGCATGAATGATGATGAAAGGCTCCACTGCCATAAGGGCCTGTAATTCAGATACCCTTCTAGCTGAAGTGATTGCTAAAAGGAAAGCTGTTTTCCAAGAAAGAAATTTTAAGTGTGCAGTAGCAGCTGGCTCGAAAGGAGGTAGAGTGAGTTTCTCCAAGACAAAGTTAAGGTCCCAGGCTGGGGTTGGAGATCTCCTGGGTGGGCTCAAATTTTTGGCCCCTCTGAGGAACTGCTTGAGCAGTGGATGAGAGAAGAGGGGAGGTTCTGTGTTATAATGAGCTGAAATGGCTGAGGTGTGGATTTTAATGGAGGAAAAAGACAGGCCCTTGTGAAGCATCTCAGTTAAGTATTGTAAAATCTGAGTTAAATTGGGCGCTGCTGTGCTCATCCCTTGAGATTGATTCCAGGCACAGAATCTTTTCCATTTTTCAGCATAAGATTTTCTAGTACTAGGCCTCCTTGCCTCTAAAATGATATCCATCACAGGTTTGTTGAGGGATGGTAAAGGAGAGATTAAGTAATTGGCCAGGCTGCAAGGTTCAGTGTTAGAAGCTAAGTGTGCAGAATCTGGTTCTCCTGCTGAGAGAGTAGGGAAGGAGTCTGAAGCAGGTGCCATGGAGATAACCATGACACACTGCGCATGAGGGGGTACCAGTGTTGGCATGGCCAGTCTGGAGCAATCAAAATCATCCTTCATTTGTCTTGTTTGAGTTTTAGTAGTACTTTGGAGAGCAGAAGCAGAGGAGGGAAGGCATAGACTGATAGGTTTTTCCAGCTGAAAGACAGAGCATCCACTTTCCAGGCTTGTTTGTGGGGAGTCCTTGTGCAAAATTTGTCCAACTGGTAGTTCTGGGAAGAGGCAACCAGGTCTATATCTGGGCTCCCCCATTTGCTTATCAACATGTTGAAAATCCTTGGTTCCAGTTTCCACTCGTGTGGGTCCATGAGGTTTCTGCTTAGTCCGTCTTCCAGTGTATTTAATTTTCCCTGGCAGGAATTGAGCTTGTAGGTGCACTTGGTAGCGCAAGGCTGTGTTCCACAATGCCATGGCTAGTCTGCAGAGGGGGTAAGAATGTGTACCCTGCTTGTTTATGTACCACATAACAGTAGTGTTGTCCGTCTTTACCATTAGTTGTCCTGGAAGAATGTAGTCCTTGAAGGCTGTCAGAGCATTCTGTACAGCTAACATTTCTTTTTGATTGATATGCAGATGCATTTGACTTGGGTTCCATTTGCCCTGAATGCACTTCCCTGCCAGGTGAGCCCTCCCCCATACATAGTCTGATGCGTCTGTTGTTAGGGTTTGGGTGGCAGGGGGTGGTGTGAAACGTAGTCCCTTGTTTTGGTGGCAGGCCTCTGCCCACCAAATGAACTCTGGGCATTGGCAAGGTATGACAGTAATCTTTGTTTCTAGGTATTGAGAATGTTGACACCATAGGCTTTTTAGATACCACTGTAGTTTCCTCATATGCAGTCTTGCATATGGAATTAGAAGAATGCAGGAGGCCATGAACCCCAAGGCTTGCAGTATTTGTCTTGCAGATAGCAGGATTTTTGTGGCCACTTGTTTGAAGTAGGTTGTCAAATGAAGCTGTTTCTCTGGCGTGAGGTAAGCCATCTGGGAAGTTGTATTCAAGCTTGCTTCCAGGAATATAATTTGTTGACAGGGTTATCAGGTGTGATTTCTTTTTGTTTACGGTGTACCCCAGACAAGTTAAAACCCTTTGTACAAGGGCCAGATGATTCAAAACTATGTCCTGGCTTTCTGCCTAATTAGACAATTGTCCAGGTATGGGTATATTTGAATATTTCTTTGCCTGCAAAATGCAATAACTGGAGCTAGGCACCTTGTGAATACCCTGGGCACAGTAGATAAACCAAAGGGCAGTGCAGAGAACTGATAGTGCATGTAGTCTGCTTTGAAGGGTAGGTATCTTCTGCAAGATTCCCTGATTGGGATGTGTAGGTATGCTTCTTTTAAATCTATTGTTGCCAACCAGGCATCTTTGCCTAGCATAGTAAGTAATTGGTGAAGAGTCAGCATCTTGAATTTTGGAATCTCCAAAAAGGTGCTTAGAGTAGAAAGGTCCAGGATAGGATGCCATGAATTGTCTTTTCTGGGTACCAGGAAAAGTCTCGCGTAGAAACCTTGTTTCCTTCCCTGTTCTGGTACCAGCTGAATAGCCCCCATGCTTAAGAGAAAGTACTTGTTTTTGGGCCTCTGCCCACTGATTTGGGGGTAGGTACGGCCTCCCGCTTGGCATTGGCAATGCGTGGAAGTGAAATTTGTATCCCTGGGACACTATATTTAAAACCCATTTGCCATGGGTAATGAGTTCCCAATTCTTTGCATGAAGAGCAATTTTTCCCCACAAAGGGGCAGTCAGTTGATAAGTGCTTGGAAATTTTAAAAGGAAGTCATTGAGACAGTTTCCCATAGGGGGAGTCTTATTACCAGATTTGGAAGTGGAGGCCCCCCACTGCTTAGTTCTGTGTGTCCCCTGGGAGTGAAACCTGGGGTTTTTGCTGTGTCTGGGTTTGGCTTGAGAAGACCTGGAAGGGGCTGGAAAGGACCAATTATTAGAGGGCCAGTGTCTACTAAATTTAGGAGGCTGAACTTGTAAAAAATCTTTAACAGTTTGCATAGATTTAGCTTTATCTTTCATCTTTTTAAGAACTTCCTCAGCCTTGTTGCCAAACAGGGGGTCCTGATTTAAAGGAGCATCCAACAATTTAGCTTTAACATGATCAGGCAAAGATTGCTCCTTACACCAAGCATGCCTTCTGAGGACAGACCCAGTAACAGCAGCCCTGCAAGAGGCCTCTAATGAATCAAAACCACATTGCAAAGTATGTTTTCCAACTTATTCAGCAGAATGCATTAAATCCTGTAATTCTTTATTTTCCCAAAACAGTCAGGAATCAACATAATTTTCTGTTTAAGCAGTCCAATAACATGTTGCTGATACTTTAACATGTGAAACTGGCAGTTTAAAGTCTTAATGGCCAAGGTAGCAGAAGTGTAAACCTTCTTACCCCACCTATCCAGCACCCTGGTGTCTCTATCAAAAGGGGTAGGATTTTTAGCAGTAGAAGCCTTAATGTCCTTGGGCCCCTGTGAAATAGTCTCTGGATCTGCAATAGGATTTTTAAAAAGGAACTTGTGGGACTCAGGGACCCTGTAGTATCTGTCAGGTTTTCTGGGAGCAGGAGGCAGGGAATCAGGGGCCAAACTAGATTCCGAAAAAGCATCATCAACAATATCTAGTACAGGAGGAATAGCTAAAGGCCTATGTTGAGGTAGGAGAAGGAAATCCCTAAGCCTGTTTTTTGAATCAGAAAAATACTGGCCTTCCCAGTGGAAATGCTCCCTTAGAGTATGTAAGGTTTTCCCAAAAGAAAAATCCTCAGGAGGGGAAGCAGAGTGAATTAAGTCCTCTGCATCAGAATCTTCATAAGTAGATAAGGGCAAATCCAGATCATCAGAAGAATCAGAAACAACAGAATCCTGATCAGAAGATTCATAATCAACTTCAGTCCTAGGCCTCTTAGAACGGGGGGTTGGCTACCCCTGATAGTTATTAGATCTTCAGCCATTCTTATCATTTGTTTTTTAGGCATAGAGGCCTGAGGATGTGGCCTGGGCGTAATTTTTTTATGCATGGATCGTGATTTAGGCCTAAGTAAAGAAGGAGGCGTCTGTTTAATATGCAAGTCCATAGGCCTGAATACACCCTCAGAAGCCGGAGTCTGCACAGGGGCTCTGGACCCATCCATGGTAGAGACATCCGTGGGTTCCATAGTTGAAGCATCTCGTGGCATACCGGACTCCAAATGGGTCTCAGTAGAGACCTGTGAATCAGAAGTAGTGGGTATCAGGGGCTGCGAAAGCACCTCACTGAGTACGGGCGAACTGGCGATTGGCTTAGGAGAAGTGTCGTCGGCAGTTTTGGACCTCAGCAGCCTGTCTCTGTCTTTATCTTTGCTTTTTTTGGAATCCTGGTAGTTGGAAGGCTAACCGTCGACATTTCTGGATAATTAAATTGAAAACTGAAATATTTAGAGGCAAAAATATACCGACGACAGATAGTGCGCTGATTAAATAAAGCAGAAAACCGACAGCAAGGTACGTCGTGGTCAGTGCCTAGGCAAGGAATACAGTATGAATGAAAATCTTTATGAGGTATTTGCTTTCCACAAGTAATGCAATTATTAACTTTTACTGACATCGGTAAGGAGCAAGAAAAAGTTTCCCCAACAGGGTACTTAGCTTTAGTTGAAGACTTCGGTTCTGAAACTCGAAAACGAAAATTTCAGGAGTCGGCCGACTGGCACTTGCGAACTGCTTCTGCTTTGGGCACCGCACGACAAGAAAGACTGATGTAATGGCATCGCTGCATGTTTTATACCCCTGACGACCTGACGTCATGGAAGAAGGGACAGCAACCGAAGCAGGACCCAAGACTTTGTTAATTAGGCCGACTGAGGGCTTCCTGCAAGCAGATAACCCAAATGTAATGACTGCAACAGTGAAACACGAAGAACATCTTTTGGTTTCCAAGCAGACCATCTCCTCCTGGATTTCTAAAGCCTTTTCCTTTTGTTATTTTTTCATGGCAAATGTCTTTCTTCATCTGTAAAGGCACATTGTATTAGAGTGGTTGCTTCTTCTGTTGCTTTTGTCAAGGGTTTGGTAGCCAACTCCATCCATGAGGCTGCTACTTCGATTTCTGTTCATACTCTAAGCATTATATATTGGATGTTTTTTCCAGGGCCAGGGCAGGTTTTGCCAAGGCTACTATGCATGTGCCTGTAGAGGGCTCTTCTGTGCCTTCCTCCTCCCAGTCCTTCTCTTAGCTCTTGTACTCGCCCTTCTGTGAAGAATACTGCAACAATGATATGAAAGGACATAGTACAATTGTGGAAAACCTTACCATAACAGTAGATATCCTTCTCTTCACTGTTGCAGTATTCCGTCTCCCCCCACCTCTGTTATAGCTCTTGCTCCCGTGTTTTGTTTCCCTCCTGTCCGAAGGGCTCTTGCTTCCTTTTCCAGTTGATTTTATTCTTCTGGATGTGCATGTTCTTCTTTGGCTGTGGGTGTTCTGTTCTTCCTGGGGCTATTTAGTTCTAAGTATTTGCGTCCATACTTCACGTTTATGCCCTATGTCCTGTCTGAGGAGGATACATGTGACATACACTGCCTTTAAGATTTTAATTCTTTGGTATACTGGATGGACGTTGTGCTACCCTTGGCAGGGGATCCCTTTAGTGAAGAATACTGTAACAGTGAAGAGGACATCTATTGTTATGGCAAGATTTTACACAACTGCACTTTTCAAAAGTAACATGACCTGCCACGATACTGGGTGCCCCACTTCCTAAACTTCAGGAAAGGGTCAGAAATTCCACAAATCCACTTCCTAGTTAACAACAAATTAGTAAATAAACAATGTCCATTTAGTGGTGTAAAGTCATGGAATCCATCTGTACTGCCACTGACATGGGTTTAGGAATAAGTTAGGCATAAGAATGAGATGGACATGTCAAAGAGGATGAACTGCTGCTGTCTTGTCCCAAGGGCCAAGTGAGATGGCAAAGAGCAAACTGCACTGTCTGTTATGACTTGGGTGAAAACTAGAGACCTAACAGGAAACAGCAATACTATGAAGAGAGTGAC
Source organism: Protopterus annectens (assembly GCF_019279795.1). Taxonomy (NCBI): domain Eukaryota; kingdom Metazoa; phylum Chordata; order Ceratodontiformes; family Protopteridae; genus Protopterus; species Protopterus annectens. The sequence continues at coordinate 770,843,191 of NC_056729.1, forward strand.
AGACATCAAGAGCATCGCATCTTCAAATTTTACTTCCCAAATTAGAGATCCCGTGAGCTATCTGAATAAATGAAAGTTCTCAGTCACTGACGCAGTTTTCACTATTCCTATGCTTCCCTTTCCTTAATATAAGAAGATAATGGACTCAGTTCCTTAAAATAAAATAAATAAATAAAATAAATAAATACAAATCTCAAGGATGGGGCATCCAGCAAAGAAACATGTGGAGTCAGTTGATAAAGAGGAACTCTGAGTGATAAAATGGATGAACAGATGAGGTTGGGAACCACTTGTTTAATGATGTGCAACTACAGTACTTCTCAAATCACAAATTTATCACAGAGATTACTAACTGCATACTTTATTATCAATCCCTCTGTCACAGAAATGTGCTTAAAGCAAATCTAGTAAAAACATTAAATTAAGCATACAGTACCTACTTAACTCCTTCCCTCCAGTACAGCTATTTCGAGTGTACTTTTTATCTCCCAGTGGGTATGGAATGAGCCTTTAAAAAATTAAGTCATCACCTTACAGTTCAAACATTCACATCTCTGAAACCATAATTGTTACCAGAGGGTTCAGGCACCTAGACAGCGACACATTTCCCTGTGATACATTTGACTGGGGACACATGGCTGAAGTGATATTCAGCTGCAGATAAATATGTCTGTTTGCAAATTCCCTGTGAGCAAAGAGAAGCACACATCTTTAATAAACAAATGCATGGAGGCAGAAGAGGTAATGAGTGTTGTGCTTAGTGTACAGTACATACTTATGTAACTACAACATGTAGAAGTGTGCTGCAGCATGGAACAAATCCTGCAGGCTACTGTAGTCACATTTATGCTCCAGTATGCGTTTTAGGGAATGTTCCCTAGACACTGTGAAGGGGGTAGTGGTCCACACACTCCAATTATAAAGGCACTGCCCATTATGCACTGCATTTTACTGCCACTGACATGGCCTCTGGTCAGCCTGATTCTGATGCCTGCCATATTGCCTGCTGTTTCATGTTTCCTTGGGGACCATGGACATTGTTTTCCCCCTGTGCATTTGGTTATTGAAGTTGTGGGCATGGCAACGTATTCTTCTTTTTGCCCACAGGGAATTTACAAACAGCCATGTACCCCCAATCAAATGTACCACAGGGAAATGTCTCACTGCCTAGGTGCCTGAACCCATTACCAGAAAACTGTAAATGACAAACTATTCAGGATAATCTGATTTTTACATTACTGGCATTCATTCAGTTTTATTTATTTATTTATTTACTGACATTTGTTAACCGGCAAAGTCCACTGGGCCAATGACCCATTTTAAGTGGAGGCCCAGGGAGAAAAGCTCCATACAATCACAGAAATGTTTAACTTTGAAAGTCAAGAAAGTTTTTACACAATAGAAACTGAAGTAGATATACAAGACAAATACATATTTAGAGGTAAACAATAAAAGAAAAATAAACCCAGTGTGCTAGATTTTTAGTCATTCTGTCTCTATATTCTCATAAGTAAGAATACTGTTTAATCAAATAAAGAAAGCAAGAGAGATTGGATGTGAAGACAGAAAGTGTGCATTGCAACTATATTAAAATAAAGGCAGTAAATATTAATTTTGTAATGCTGTATAAACAGCTTGATCTCTCAGTAACCACTCAAACAAGACACACCCTGCCTGCAGTATTTTCTTCATACTGCTGTGAGCTTTCATATGAAGCTATGCAGTTCTGTCTGTGCTACCTGAATGTTAAGATATTTCGAGAAACACGAACATTACTACAATACCAATACAGTATACACATAATATTCATTCTCTTTAGCGGCATTAGACAGAGATCAAATATCAATACAATTATGTTTGCAATCATGTACGCTTTAAGATGAAATATTCTGATACCTTGTATGTAGCATGGTTTTGGAATTATTAATACAAATATGAAAAAGCAATGTCTGACACCTACAGGCGTCAGTAGGAGGTAAGTGCAGAAACGCCTGGAGGCGTACTCGGTTGTAATCAGTTAATATGCTATTTTATCCCTTACTAAACCCACTATTTTGACTAATTTGAAACAAAAACAAACAAATGCAAAGATGATATTCAGAAAATGCTAAGTAGTGATCATTGTGAACATATGTTTAGCACATACTTACATTTTAAGTACTCTGGCATCACTGCATCACCTTCCATTGCGTGGCTGGAGATAATTTTATAAATTTCAGAATGCTCCCCCTCTGGGAGAAAATTTAATAAATTTTGATCTATAAGATCAGACTGCAGAAAAGTAGAAGAAAGAAAGAAAATTAACTTGGTACTTATTCATAACTTACTACATAACCTAAAATAAAAAAAGCAATTCACACTACAGATAGTAAAAGTCAGTGTAAGGCACTCAAGATAATAGGTATCAACCCACCTCCCCAAAAAAATATCAAAAAGTATTAAACATCAAATATAAAAAGAGTAACCACCATATATAAAATGTTAAAATATAAACTCTCAAGTACATCAAAATGTGGTAAAGAAATAGGTGCAGACTTCTGTTGCAGCCTGTGTACAACAAGGTTAGGATGTCACACAAGAAGTGCCTAAAGGTGTTACTGCTCAATGCCAGCAGCTTAAGTAATGAGCTCCACTCCCTTCAGGCTCTCCTCACCTTGAAGAATGTAAACACTTGTAGAGTTACCAAGACATGGTTTAAAGCCAAAAAGTACCCCAGCTGTGCAAGGTTTCAGTGCCTTCCACACTTTTAGATGATCAACTACACAGACAGGGACTAAAGGTGGAGGTGTCTCGATCCACATCAATAGCAAGCATGCCACTAGGTTGGTTAAACAGGATGATGTGCTACAGTTTCTCCACATGCTAATTATCATTGATAAAGTCCCATACCATATCTGTAGCTACAGATCAGGTTCCTATTAGATGACCGAAATGCATGCTATCGAATGCGTTTTGGTCGAACTTAAAACAACGAAAAGGCAAAATAGTGAAGCGGCTTTTAAGCAAATTCTTTCCCAGGGAAAGAATTTGCGTGGCCGCTTCCGTTACTTTGCCGTTTTCGGCACTGTAGTGCGATCTCGGAGTTGGTATATTTAAGTAGGCCCCCCACTTTATGTATTCTTTCAATCTTTTTTTCTTTTTTTTGGAACAGATATTTTTTTCCTTGGGAAAAAAATCGCTGTTCTGAGCTTTTGAGATTGTAAGCTTTCGCTTACATGGGGTCAATTATTCATTGTTCGCTTTTTAAGCGTTCGATGATATAATAAAGACCCCTTACAGATCACTCTCTATGTCCCAAGAAACCCATAGCTCAAACTTAGACTTACAGGAGACACTCATTATTCAACCAAATACCTTACTCACAGGAGACTTTAATTACGCTTCTATAGGCTGAAAATACAATATGGTCTCAAATTTGAAGGTACAGAGACTCCTGCACTTTGTAAGCACAAGCACCCTTGACCAACTAGTGCATACGCCCTCTAAAGATTTTAACATAGTGGAGCTGGCACTCAACAAATATGGAAGAATGCTGCATCCACTAGTCTGATCACAAAGCTGTCTTCTTTGAAATAAAAATCAAACTGGTAACCCCAGTAAAACAGGGACTATTCCAAAGCAAACCACCCTTTTATTAAAAGTTAGTCAAATTTCAATGCCCCACAGAAAGCATAGCAACCTATGCAGAACTGTTGAAAGAAACTACGTACAACCATGTCAATGGCTGCATAGAAGCTGCTGTACCTAGCAGATCATGCTAGAAGCAAACAACCCTGCTGGAACCCTAAATTAAAGAAGCTATACAACAAAAGGAAAAAAATGTCTTTGCTAAAATTAGGAAGTGCACCTCCCAAAAATATAAAAACTCTCATTAAACTAAAGAGAAAACAAAGAGGTCTTGTTAATCTAAGAAAGGCAATTTTGAGGTAAAAAAAGCCTTCCAGACAAAAGATAAATATAATGCCTCCTTCAGCTATGTCAGAAACCTCAAAGGCACCACACAGTATTGTGCCAAACTGGAGATTAATGGTGGCGTATTCACTGAGTTGGAAGATATAGCGATTCTGCTGGCTGAAAAATACAGCTCCAGCTTTACTCCCACTCATCCCCCTCCCCCAACTGAAATAGCTTCAAACATAACCTCTCCAACAATAAATAGGGAGCAGGTCCTATATATGCTCACTAAGGCCAAGAACACAGCCTCAGTGCACCCAGATAACATCCCAGGATGCCTCCTGAATAACATGAAATATGAACCATCAAGGCCACTGGAGTCATTTGTTAACTATAGTCTCAGAACAGGCTTTATAACATGAGAATGGAGGACTGCTACAGTCATCCCTCTTCATAAAGGAGGGCCATCAACAAATCCCAGGAACTACAGACCCATTAGTCTGACTGGTCTTATATGCAAAGCCATGGAATGAATTATCATGGAAATGATCGACAAAACCTTCAGATGCTGAAACTAAACCAGTTTGGTTTCGTCAAAGGCAGCACATGCCTGATAAATCTGGTGGACTTCTTTGAGGTCATCAAGGCAATGGATGAGGGTAAAACACTTCATGCTGCCTACCTTGACCTGGATAAGGCATTTGACACAATACCCCATAACCAGCTGACTTCACAGATAGGATCCAGGAATTAGGATTGGTGAGACCACCTCCACAAAGTGTCCTGTCACCAGCGGAGTCCCTCAGAGTCCGTGTTGGGCCCACTCCTCTTTGGCATCTACTTCTTGAAAATCAACATCAATGTGAAAGGCCTCTGGCTGGCCAGGTTTGCAGATGATTGCAAACTGGCAGCAGTCATAGAATCCTCCCAAGACAATAACATCTTACAAGAGGGACTAACACATACAAACTACTGGTGCTAAAGCTATGGCTTGAAACTTAGTGCCAAGAAATGCATAATACTATCATTTGGGAAGTCAGCCACCCCAGGAAACTATATTATCAAATGCCTTTAAGGGCAGACCCAGAAGTTGAGGATTTGGGAACATATATATATATATATATATATATATATATATATATATATACATACATATAGAAACCTATCCTTTGACCAACATTTGTCCAAGGTAATGTGGGAATCATTCTATGTAGCTCAACTTAAAAGTAACAGCATGGCATCTAGGTCCAGGGAAGTCATTTTGCCACTGTATGCAGCCCTCATCAGACCCAACATTAAATATAATGCCCCATTCAGTGTATACCTGACCAGACACATGCAATAACTGGAACATCTGCAAAGGTTCATAATAAAAGGCTACAGAGCATAAACACAATATCCTATGAGGATCACCTCAAAGCTCTATCTCTATACTCTATCTCCTACAGACTACTGAGAGGCAATCTATGCCTGACGTACAAATCAAAATTGGATCCTGTTCTGATGGACCTTTTGCATATCTGCAAAACAAACAGCATCAGAGCTACTACATCCAGGGACCTCATCTCTGCTTGCAACATAAACAGAACATGTTGGAGAGACAGAAATGTATCTCCACAGAATTCCCATTCTGAGGAACAGGCTCCCCATCCATGTGAAACAAAGCCTCTGCCTAACCCTATTCAAGCATAACCTGGACCAGTGGATGAAATTGGAATTTCATCCCTGGTCTGGTGTCCACGTCTCTGGTGGAAAGACGCAGTCAGTAAATCATGCCTTAACTAACATATGCCTCTTATAAATACATCAGAGATACAATAATTTGTGGGACAATTAGAGTTGCACAGGTAGACCTTCCTATGCCTTTATAAACACCTCTGACACACTACTGATACGAGTCCCTCCTTTCTAATTTGCTTCCTCTTCTTAGTCACTTTCTCCGTAGTGCATTACTTTCTTTAGGCTATTAGTTCTATGCTGATTACATTATCCCTCTCCTAAACCTACTGTATTTCTAATCTTGTCCTATCATATCTTACTTATCCTAACAGCTTTATTGAGTTTTAAACAATATGAATACTTTTAAAGTCAAATCATATACCTATTAAAAATGGTAAGAACGTATTATCACTGTCTTCCCTGTGTAGCACTAGGTCTCCAATTTTAAAAGCATGGTGATCCTTATTAATCCAGACTGCTTTCCTCTTACTTGGGGATCTTTTCCCCATCATCTCAAACTTCTACCTGGTAAACCAGGTACAGGGCTAAAACAAATTAATTATAACAGGAAGGCAGTGAGACTACCATCTGTTTTATTTTATGTTAAAAAATAAATAAAAGTTCTGTTTGCTGAATGTAAATTGCAATGGTTAACATAAAGGAAATGGCATGCTGTAGTTTTTATGTACTTTACCTTTTTCTGCTAAGTTAGTCTCACTAGGCTTATGGCTTATTTTTAGGGGAGACCCAAGGTAGTATTCCTACTGTTTTGTGATAATTTGGCCAGGGCAGTTGGGAATTCCCCTGCACATTCTCCGAGAAGTGTCATGAGATCTCTAATATCCACCTGAGCCTACCACCAACTCGGGCAGATGGGACCTTCATTTAATATTTTATCTACAGGACTGCACTTCAAAAGAGCAGCACTCCCTAAAACTACATGAATCCAGCAGCTGGTGCTAGGGCAGAGCCCAAAGCCTTCTTATCTTTTAGGCATCAAAGATGAATGTGCTGACTGCCGAGCCACTGACACAGCAACTCCATGGAGTCTGCTCTCCACCTCATGGCTTGCTTCATTCTTTAAACAGGATTACGGAGCCTATGTGACAAAATTTGGTCAACTTAATTTGAAGGTACTATAGTGAATGTGAATGTTTAACACCTTTCTGTAGCCTCAACCTTAGATGGTTCCTGCAATAAAGAACACTCCTGTCCACACCAGCAACAAAAGCTTGTCCATATTCAACATCTCACCTTAACTCATAGACAAAAGGCAACTGTCATCTTCACATCATGACCACTATTTAAGAAGGTAATGGCAAAGGTTCACAAATCGATTGTCAGCAAGACTTCCTCCAATGGATCCCTGAAATGTATTACATATGAAGACTTTCTGAGATTACCTTTTCTCTATACACAGAGGCATTCGTGCACTGATACTGTGTACTGAGCTACCCCATAAGAGTTAGGCACTTCAGGTGCACTATGACCTACTTGTTAATGCAAGTAGGTTCCCCTCTAATACACTGACTGGCATCTCAAACCTCCCCTCAAAGGAAAACTACACATTAGTGATTACACTATAATCCCAATGGCCATAGGTCTGATGGCTAATGAAAGTCATAGGGGTCACTAAAAGAAGAAAGTCATTATCTCTGAATGCAGATAGGTTTGTTTACACAAGAAATAATGAGTGCAACATTAAAGCAAAATCAAGGAAGTAAACATTGTCCTCATTATTTCTGTACTTAATTTACTATTTCACATTTAACTCATGATTCTTAGACCCTGCTTTCTGAAATCTGGTTCCCTTAATTTTAATATATTCATACACAGACGATTCAGTAACTTCATGCCATTCTTATGATACCAACTACTACTCAGTTTACCTTCCTTGTCCACATTCTGTAGAAAGCAAAAGGGGTGACTTTTTAGATAGATAGGGTAAAGTAACCAATGAGTGAACACCACCATCACAGTGTCACAGTTTAATATTGTAACAGCAAATGTTAATGGATAACAAACATCACAGTATATAGATAACAGACCAGCAGTTCAAGTCTTCCCTGCTGCAGGATTAGTTTACCTTACTGTCATACTCACCATAACATTCCATCTGAGTAGTTGTACTTCATTTGTCTTCAACCTGTGGGTCACAGATCCATATCAGATCCGAGCCGGCAACTTTTACTAGCATCTGTTCCGAGCTCCAAACTCCTCCCCTTACCCACAATACACCACCACTGCCTTTCATACACAGATCGAGTTTGCTGAACCTTATACTGATGACCCGACCTGAAAAAATTACTTGTTACCTATCCTGCTGATCATATGCCAAGGTCCGGGGGAAAGAGGGAGGGACGGTTGTCAGATGGAATGTTATGGTGAGCACATAACTTCTTTATCTGAAGTAGTTTACTTCATTTGGTCTTCAACCTGCGGGACAGAGTCTCCAGCTACTATACTCCTGGGAGGCCCTCATGGAAGGATATTCCAGAGCACCGCGGAAACAAAGGATGCTCTCCTTCTGGAAGTCAAATCCAATTTGTAATGAGAAATAAACGTATGAGATTAGGACCAAGTAGCTGTAGAACAAATAAAAGGCCGCAGACGTAGCCATGGACCTAGTGGAATGAGCTTTCACCTGACCTGAAGGAGACATGCCTCTGTCCTTATAGACCTGAAGGATGTATGAAGAAATCCATCTAAGGATACAAACAACTGATCAGATTTACGGAAATTTTTTGTCCTGTGTAAACAGAATCTTAACTGTCTATGAACATCCAACAGGTGGAGTTTGTATTCCTTCTTATTAGTAAAATTAGGAAAAAACACAGGCAAATTGATGGTCTGATTGATATTGACTGGTGATGCCACCTTAGGAAGAAAGGATGGATTGGTTAGAAGAGAAACCCTATATTTGTGAAAAATCATGTAAGGAACATTGATGGACATGGCCTGTAATTCGGAAACCCTTTTGGCAGAGGTAATAGCCACCAGAAAAGCTGTTTTCCAAGATAAATATTTCAGATCTGCAGTTGCGGCAGGCTTGAAAGGCGGAGCGATCAAAGTTTGAAGAACCATAGTAAGGCCCCATGGGGGAACAGAATCTTTGAACAGGGGACATAACAAAAAGGTGCCTTTAATAAAGGCTTTACACAGTCTGGAAGAGGTTAAGGAGGCAGAATTCTTGCCCACATGAATATGAGAGTTGGCAGCCAACTGAACCTTGACAGAAGAAGAAAGTACAGTTGTGTACCTACCATAAATGTAGATGTTTGAGTGTATTCACTGTTGCAGTCATTACAATTGGGTTATCCTGCTGGCAGGCTACCTGCAGTCAGCCTGAGTTCCAAAGTCTAGGTCCGGCGTTGGTTGCTGTCGCCTCTTCCCTGACGTCAGTGCACCAGGGGTATATAAGATGCAGCTGACGCCATTTTCTTCAGTTTTTCTTGCCCCGGATGTCAGGTGCCCCTAAAATTGTAGGCTAAATTATGCCAATAAGCATGCATGCACAAAAAACAACTTTTCCTTCATCTACAAGCAAATACACCACATAGGTTGTATAGAGTAGAAAAGTACAGTTAGGTCCCAGCAAAGAAAAAAGGGGGGATGGAGGGAGGGTAACCTGGACTGCAACGGTGAATACACTCGAACACCTACATTTATGATAGGTACACAACTGTACTATGTTCATCATGTTTCACTGTTGCAGTCATTACAATTGGGCTGAATCACAAAGCTAAGGTTGGGAGGCTGGAGCTAAATAGGATTAGGAGAGGCTATAAGGCCCTGCAGAACTGCAGTGGCAAAGCCTGTCCTGGTTTTACAGTAGAGAGTAAGTGATAGTGCTTTGTAAAGGTATGCACTGAACTCCAAGTTGCAGCCTCTAAGATGTCTTTGGTTGGTACTCCTCTGAGGAAGGCTGCTGACGTGGCTGCTGCTCTGGTTGAATGTGGCCTAATGCCCTTAGGCACTGATTTGCCATGCTGTGAATAGCAGAAATGAATGCAATGGCTTATCCGCTTTGAAATAGTCTGTACTGAGATAGGCTTTCATTGTGATGCTGCAGCATATGCCACTAGAAGTTGATCAGTCTTTCTGAAAGCTTTAGTTCTGTCCATGTAGAAGCGTAGCTGTCTGCGAATGTCCAAAGAATGCAGAATTCTCTCACCCTTATTCTGTGGGTTTGGATAAAAAGTAGGCAAATGAATTGTTTGGTTAAGGGCCACACTGGACACTACCTTAGGCATAAATGTAGGGTTTGTCCTCAGCGAATCCCTGTCAGGATGGAAAATGATAAAAGGTTCCACAGCCATGAGTGCCTGTAACTCTGAGACTCTTCTAGCGGAGGTTATTGCTAGGAGCAGAGCTGTTTTCCAGGATAAGAATTTTATGTCAGCTGCAGAGGCTGGCTCAAACGGAGGCAGTGTGAGTTCTTCCAAGACATAGTTGAGGTCCCATGAAGGTATCGGTGCTCTCCTTGGAGATCTTATGTTTTTGGCCCCTCTGAGGTACTGCCTCAGTAACGGATAATTAAAAATAGGTGGTTCTGTATTGTAATGAGCTGAAATGGCAGAGGCATGAATTTTAATTGATGAAAAGGAAAGGCCTTTATCCAGCATCTCAGTTAAGTATTGCAAAATCTGAGGAATATTTGGAACAATCGTGTCAATGCCTTGTGCTTGTTTCCAAGCACAGAATCTCTTCCATTTGTCTGTATAAGATTTTCTGGTGCTAGGCCTCATTTTCTGGTGCTAGGCCTCCTGGCCTCCAAAAAACATCCATCACTGCTTTAGAGAGAGGTGTGTCTTGAGAGGCTATATTATCTGCCATGCCACAAGGTTTAAGGTTTTGAGTTGGCTGTGCAGTATCTAGCTGTCTTGCTGGGTCAATAAGGGAGGAATTTGAGGTAATGTCCAGGCTGGGCAGTGAGACAAGCTCTTTAGGATTGGGTACTAGTGCTGGCGGGGCCAGTCTGGGGCAATCAGTATCATGTTTGGTTTCTCTTGTCTGACCTTGAGGAGTACCTTGAGGAGGAGAGGCAGAGGAGGAAAGGCATATACTGCTAGATTTTCCCAGCTGAAAGATAGAGTATACACTTTCCATGCTTGCTTGTGATAAGTCCTTGTGCAGAATCTTTGTAGTTGGTAGTTGTGAGGGGAGGCAAATAGGTCTATGTCCGGGCATCCCCAGGTCCTTGTTATCATGCTGAAGACTTGTGGATCCAATTTCCACTCGTGGGGATCCATTAGATTTCTGCTTAGTTCGTCTGCCAGAGTATTTTTCCTTCCTTGCAGGAATTGAGCTTGCAGATGTACTTGGTAAGTCAATGCTCTGTACCACAAGTTTATGGCTAGCCTGCACTTTCATTGTGCCATAGGGTCTCCTGCCCACCCTTGGACTCGCGCACCTGTTAGACTCCTTGGTCTGTGTTTCAAGACGGGACGGGTGGGTCACCCTGCTTGTTTATGTACCACATGACTGTAGTATTGTCCGTCTTTATTAGTAGTTGTCCTGGATGAAGTTGATCCTTGAAGACTGTTAGGGCATTCTGAACAGCTAGCATCTCTTTTTGATTTGATATGTAGATGCATTTGACTTGCGGACCATGTGCCCTGAATACATCTTCCTGCCATATGGGCCCCCCAGGCGTAATCTGATGCATCAGTTGTCAATGTCTGCCTGGCTGTGGGTAAGGTGAATAGCTGTCCCGTGTTGTGGTGACAGGCTTTTGCCCACCATCGAAACTCCTGTTGCAGGCAGGGAATGAGGGTAATTATTGTTTCCAGGCTGTGGCAATGTTGAGTCCAAACACATTTTAGATACCATTGAAGTTTCCTCATATGCAGTCTTGCATATGGAAATAGCAGAATGCAGGATGCCATGAAATCCAAGGCCTGCAGAATTTTTCTTGCAGATAACTGGGTCTTTGTTGCCAACAGTTTGAAATAAGTAGTCAGTTGTCTGTGTTTGTCTGGCGTGAGATAAGCCAGCTGGGCAATTATATTTAAGCTTGAACCCAGGAATATTATCTCTTGAGAGGGTACGAGTTTTGATTTCTACTCGTTTACTGTGTACCCTAGAGTTGTCAGTAATCTTTTTACAAACGCCAGATGCTGTAGTAGCATGTCCTTGTTCTCCACTTGAATAAGGCAGTCGTCCAAGTAAGGATATATCTGTATTCCTCTTTGTCTGCAAAATGCAATTACTGGTGCCAGGCACTTTGTGAAGACCCTGGGCGGAGTAGATAAGCCAAAGGGCAGTGCAGAGAATTGGTAGTGCATTGAGCCAGCTTTGAATCTGAGGTATCTTCTGCATGTTTGTCTGATTGAACAACTCTTCCACTATAACCTCCTCATCCCTTCCAAACACACTTTAACACCTACACTAACAAAATTACCCAACTTCCTAACTGGCATTTCTAAACCCAGCTATCTACTAGCTAAATTTCACAGACTAGTACACATCAAATATAGCAACCTAAAAACTAAACAAACATTTAACTATTACTGTAAGCCTCTCCAACCTAAGGACTTTATATTTCTCCACTCCTTAATAGATGGGGACATTCATCCAAATCCTGGCCCAACATCCATCACTGCCACTACAAACTGTTCCCAAGGCAAAACTACCACTTTACCTCTGATCAATCTATCTAATTCACTCTACATTGCTCATCTTAACATACGTAGCATATGCAATAAAATCCCTCAAGTTCATGCCCTTCGAGATATCCACCAATTTGGTATCCTTCGCTTATCAGAAACATGGTTAAAACCCACAAAAGATAATGAAATCACCCCTCCAGGATACAGTATAATTTGGCTAGATCACAAATCAAAAAAAGGAGGAGGAGTAGCAATTCTCTATAAAGCACACACACAACTTAGCACTGTAAATCTTAACCTATCTTTAAACAACAGTGCTGAAACAATTATCTCCAAATTCCAGCTTAACAGACATAAAGCCATAAACATAATCTGCGTGTATCTTCCTCCAGGTAACAACATCTGTATACTTGAACATATCCTAAATTTTCTCTCTTCTAATCTCCCACAGGAAACCATAGTTCTAGGAGACTTTAATATTGATTGGAATTCATGTAGCAGTACAAACCCTACCAACCATATTAACCTTTATGGTTTCTCACAAGCTATTAACTCCCACACCAGAATTAATAGACTTAACAATAAAGAAAGCACCTCGGATTGGATTCTTACTAACAGCCTCACCAAACTTACACAACAGGAACTCTCCCAGACGACCTTAGTGACCACCCGCTAATATACATAATCAGACATAAAACCAACCCAACTTTCCCTAACATTTTTAGAACAGTCCGCACCAAAAAGCATTTTAACCTTGAGCTGTTCCAAACAGAACTTAAACAATGTAATTTGTCACCATTAAGATCACTCCCTATAAATAAAGCAGTTGAATACTTTAACTCCACATTCCTAACAATCCTGGACCATCACGCCCCAATACGTTGTACTAGAAATAAAGCTAAACCTGCACCTTGGCTCTCAAACAAAACTAGGCAACTAATCCTTCACAGAAATAAATCCTGGGCAAAATGGTGAACTACTAAGAATTCTACACATCACCTAGCCTATAGACAACAAAGAAATAATACAAAAAAAACCATCCTACTAGACAAAAAGAACCACTATCTCCAGCTACAACAATCCTCCCTCAAGGAACCACAAACGTTTTGGACTAGTATTAACAAACTTCTTTATCCAGGTGAAGCTATTACCCCCAACCCCTCAGGCTCTAACCCTGAAAATTTAACAGAAACAGCTAATGCCTTTAATTCTTTCTTTACCAATACTATCCAAACTTTGGCTAGCCACCTATCCCCTGATACCTCTAAACTGCAAACTCCCACTACCAAACCACCCCCAGCATTTAATTTTGAACCAGTGCCTACATCTTATATCTGCTCCCTACTCCAAAAGCTAAAACCAACTAACCCCTCAGCTGACAAACTCCCAGCTGAATTCCTGCAAAAAGCAGCTAAAGCCATAGCTTATCCCATCTCCACACTGATAAATAGAACCATAAATGAAGGTATTATCCCATCCATCTGGAAAATTTCCCATATCATCCCACTACATAAAGGTGGTAGCTCCAATGACATGTCCAACTTTCAACCAATAGCTATACTCTCCCCACTTGCAAAAATAATGGAAAAGTGCATCCACTAACAGTTACTTAACCATCTTCTCCATCACAACCTACTAGCTAACTGTCAACATGGATTTAGACCTTTTCACAGTACCATAACAAAAATATTCTTTCCTCTGCAGTCTTTGTCGATTTATCGAAAGCTTTTGACATGGTTAATCACCAAATCCTTCTACATATTCTGAAGTCCATATCACTTGACCCACTATCTATGAAATGGTTCACATCCTACCTTGAAAACAGACAGCAGGCTGTACTCTGGCAAAATAAACTATCTAATCACCTTCCTATCTCACTAGGTGTCCCACAGGGCTCCATATTAGGCCCTCTCTTGTTTTCCATTTATATCAATGACCTCCACTTAGCCATTCCATTCACCACATGCATTCAATATGCAGACGACTCTACTATAGTCTGTTCAGCCACCTCCCAGACCAAACTCCAGTCTCTTACACAAAAAGTTTTCAATACGGTAGAACACTGGTTCTCTAACCGCTGCCTCCTACTAAACCCCCCAAAAAACTAAACTTTTACTCTTTACACCAACCCAAAAGTCTACCCCTTTACACTTCACTCTCACATCAAATAATAGGTTCATAGGTTGATACTAAGCTATCTGCCCTAGGACATTTATAAGCCTAGCCAGAGTATGTTTGGCTTTCGCCACCCTTTTAGATTAGTTGACTGTGCCTCGGTATAGTAGGTCACAGAAGGTAGCCCTTTTAAGGTTTGTTTACTGTACCTCTGTCAAGCAGTGACACAGAAGAGATCCCAGGGGTAAACTTACGATCTCCCATCCATTCGTCAAGATTTCTCTTGAAGAGGGTCAGTGAGGGGCTCTGCCTGACATGGATTGGGATTTTGTTCCAGAGTGAGGGGAGCCGCTGGGATATGAATCTGTCCCTCCAGCATGTCCTATTTATTTCTGTGCTGAGGTTCAGGTCCCTGGAGCATGTAGCTCTAAGGGATTTAGATTTCCTAAGGTGGAACATGTCCATTAATTCTGGGTTGGACATGGCTTTATATGTCAGACACAGATCGCCTCTGAGTAGGCGGTACGCAACTGAGTAGAGCTGGAGTTTCTTTAGCCGAACTGCATAGGGCATCTGTTTGAGCCCCTTGATCCTCTTGGTGAGATACTTTTGGGGTCTTTCCAGTTGCTGAAGGTGTCGGGTAAGGTACATCCCAAACGGGGCATTGTACTCAATTATGGGCCTGATAAGTGATGAGTAGAGGGGCACAATGACCTCTCTTGATCTAGATGTGAACCCTTTCATGATAAGGTGGGCTATACAGAAGGTCTTTCTAACCACTTTGGCAACGTGATTGTCAAAGGAGAGATTGCTATCTACTTGGGTCCCCAAGTCCCTAATTACTTCTTCCAGATTAATGGATTACCACCTATGTGGTAATTTGTGGGCACTTTGTTTTTCCAAAGGGATGACAATGCACTTTTGGCATTTAGCTTTAGGCCATGGCTCTGGCACCAGTTATCCGTCTCTGTGAGACCCTTTTGGAGGATGCTTGTGTCAGTCGGAGAGTCGATTATAGCACCCAGTTTGCAGTCATCTGCGAACTTGGTCAGCCATAGTCCACCTGTGTTAGCCTGTACCTCGGAGAAATATATACCGAACAAGAGAGGTCCCAGGACTGAGCCTTGTGGGACACCACTTGTAACTGGTTTAGAGTCTGACATGGCACCTGCTATTCTGACCATGTGGGTTCTATCCCTGAGCCAGTTTGCAACCCATCTTGTGACATAGGGGTTGATATTTAAGCTGGTGAGCTTATTTATGATGCTCGAGTGGGATATTGTGTCAAAGGCCTTTGCGAGGTCCAGCTAGGCTGTGTGGACCACCTTCCCTTCATCTTTGGCTTTGGTAACTGTTTCAAAGAAGTCGACCAGGTTCAAGAGGCAAGATCTGCCCTTAACGAAGCCGAATTGGGTAGGATCCAGTGTCTGGAGGTTCCCAATGTTTTTGTTTATGATTTCCATGATGATACATTCCATAGCTTTGCAGACCAGGCTAGTCAGGCTTATAGGTCGATAGTTTCCGGGGTCTGTTGTGGCACCACCTTTGTGGAGTGGGACCACTGTTGCTGTACGCCATTCCTTGGGAACATATCCTGTAGTAAGGCTGAGACTGAACAGTGACTTTATATGAGGGTTTAGTTATTCGCGGTGCCCGAAGCAAAAGCAGTTCGCAAGTGCCGGTCAGCCGACTCCTGAAGTTTTCAAATTCGAATTTCAGATCCGAAGTCTTCATTAAAGTTAAGTACCCCTTTGGGGAAACTTTTTTCTTGCTCCAGACTGATGTCAGAAAAAGTTAATAACTGTATTCCTTGTGGGAAGTGGGACACCGTCTGGTCCCATTGATGCTGTGTTTTTTGCTTTGGAGAGGGCAGCTCTCACCTGTGCATCTGTGATCTCAGGAAGGCTACACTCTGTTGGGATAGACATTTGCTCTTTTGGGGGGGGAGAAGTTTGCACTGAACCTTTCTGCCAGGATGTTGGCAATGTCTATGGGTTCAGTGAATTTTTTGTCATTTTGCACTAACTCAGAGCATATCTGGGAGTTGCCTCCCAGGTTTCTGACATAACTAAAGAAGGCCTTGTGATTATCTTTAGTGTCTTGTGCAATTTTTCTTTCAAAGCTGGCCTTAGAAGATTTTATGAGGGATCGTAGTTTCTTGCTAGTACTGATCAGTGACGCCTTCCCTTTTTGGGATTTTGCTCTGTCATGTAGTAGCTTTCTCCTTCTGTTGTAACCACTGGTTATGTTCCTGTACCAACCCTGACTAACATTTCTCTTGACTCTAATCTTCTAATGGCACTCTTATTTCTCCTGACCCAACCACTAAACTATTAGGAATTACAATTGACAATAATCTCAACTTTGATACCCACATAAATACCATGGTAAACTCAGTTAACAGAAAATTAGGATCCCTCTACAGAATAAAACCCTTTCTTACACCAGTAGCTAGGACTGCTATAGCTAGAACTCACTTATTCTCAACCCTTCTTTATGCCTTTCCCATTTACACTAACCTCTCAAAAAATAACTTCAACAAACTAGCTATATCCTATAATAACATCACCAGGTTCGCTACAGGCTCTCCTTTGAGAACTCATCACTGTCTAAATCTGAAACAACTAGGCTGGTTAGAATTACTGAATCAGATTCAATTCCATCAACTTACAATAACACATAAGACCTTTTATCAACCCAGCAACACTCCCATACTCTCCAGCTTCATTATACCATATAACAATCTCAAAAATTTACACTCCTCAAACAAAATGCTTATGAATACTACTAAATCTAAAAACTTAGCAGGCGACTCCTTGTTCTCTAACTCTGTCGGAAAAGTATGGAATCAACTACCACCTGACCTTACATCTCAGACCTCTCTCCCACTTTTTAAAAGAAATCTAAAGCTTTATTTCAATAACTTTTAGTTATGTATTTACCATAACTTCGGATGTATGGGATCCATCTCGCCTACATTCATAACTGATGGGTTCGGAGCCGATCCATCGGCTCCGACTCGGCCAACTAGTATACTAGAATGAAGTCTCTTATTGGCTGGGCCACCCTCTATCCCAGGATGCACCACACCTGCTTCCCCAGATCTTGTTTGTTCACTTTCATACTTACATGCAAACACAGAAAAAATACCAGTTACTCCAACCAACTAAAGTTCTTCAAGAGAAGCTCTCCAAATGGACCAACATTTCCTCTAAATCCGAATGGAAGGGGGAAAGGAGGGTGGTACGAATGAATGTGAGATGGATCCCATACATCCGAAGTTATGGTAAGTACATAACTAAAAGATGTAATGGGATCCTATCTTGCCTACATTCATAACTGATGGGACAGCGTCCCTAGCACCTAAATCCCGGGTGGCTCATTGGAAAACACTCCTGAGAACTGTGGAACCGAAGGAAGCCCTGCCTCGAGAAGCCACATCTATTTTGTAATGAGAAATGAAAGTGTGCGGAGAAGTCCAGGTAGCCGCAGCACAAATATCATCTATTGATAATTTGGAGTGGAATGCTACAGAAGTAGCCATTGCCCTGGTAGAATGAGCCCTGACTGGAAAGGGAAGCTCTTTGTCAGCCTGCGAATAAATGAAACAGATGCAATCTTTAATCCATTTGGCTATGGAGGTTTTAGCCACTGGTTGACCCAACCTGTTTTTTGCAAAGGACACAAACAGTTAATTTGACTTCCGCGTCTGAGTAGTCCTGTTCAAATAAAAACGCAGTTGTCTATGGACATCCAACTGATGAAAGATATATTCTGAGTTATTGGAGAATTTGGGAAAAAATACCGGGAGCTCTAGGGACTGTTGAATGCAGGAAGAAGATGCTACCTTTGGTAAAAAAAGAGGGATTTAATTTAAGAGACACTCTATCTTTGTGAAAAATCAAATAAGGAGGATTAGAACAAAGAGCCTGGAGCTCTGAAACCCGCTTGGCCGAAGTTATGGCCACTAAAAAGCGGTCTTCAAGACAGGAATTTCATATCACAGGTAGCTGCTGGTTCAAAGGGGCGGGCAGTTAAGGCAGCCAGGACCATATTTAGGTCCCAAGGGGGCACAGGATGAGATATCGGGGGCCTAAGGAGCCACGCTCCTTTAAGCAAAGACTTGCAAAGCTTGTTTGCCATTAATGAAGGTTCAAAAGAAACATGAAAATTAGAGATGGCCGCTAGCTGAACCTTAATCGTAGAAACTGAAGAGCCCAACTGAAAAAGAGAGGCCAGGAAATTTAAGACCTCCGGTACTGGGGCAGTAAGAGGGTCTATACCTCGTCGCTGTGCCCAAAGGGCAAACCTCTTCCATTTGCTGGAATACAGTTTGATAGTGGAAGGTTTGTGAGAAGAGGACAAAATGTGGATAACCTCTGGAGAGAGGCAACTGTCCCTGACTAAGGATGGAAGTGGAGTAACCACGCAGCCAACCTCAAGGACCTGAGAGATGGGTGAGACTGTCCTGACTGATGAGTCAACAGGTCTGGCACCGGGTCCAGAAACCATGGACCTTCCAGCGCATACCTCCGAAGGAAGGGGAACCAAACCTGACGAGGCCAGTGCGGGCAATCAAAATCATGTCGCTTCCAGGTAAATTGCCTTCTGTATCACCCTCGGCAGGAGGGGAACCGGAGGGAAAGCATAAAGGAGACCGGGGCCAAATGTGGGTTAGAGCGTCCTGGGAATCTGTCCCTGAGAGAGAGTCAGAGTGAAGAACTCTCTGCACTTGCATTGTGGGGCTGGCAAACAAATTGCAGCAAGGGAGACCCCATTTGGCGAAGATTTTCGCAGCCACTCTTTGGTTGAGGGACCACTCGTGGGGTAACAGGATAGTCCTGCTTAGTCTGTCCGCAATCACATTGGATTTCCCGGGATGTGCGTTGCCATTAGGAAGCGGTTGGTAGCTACCGCCCAGTGCCAAAGTCTCATGGCTTCTCTGCACAGTGGGTACGACCTGGTCCCCTTGCTTGTTTATATACCAAACTACCGACATGTTGTCGGATAGGATAGCAATCAGACCTTGCGGGAGAGCGTGATGGAGAGCTTGTAGTACCAGTAGCACCGCTCTCATTTCCAGGATATTGATGTGTAAATGCGCTTCTTGGGGTTGCCATGTGCCTTGGACAGACCTGCCCAGATAATGACCCCCCCACCCTACCTGGGAGGCATCCGTGGTCACAGTGGCAACGGGGGAATGAAGGATAAAAGGTTGCCCCTGGTCGAGATTGGATCGGAGGAGCCACCAACGCAGATCTTGACGGCAACTTTCCGTAATCATAACCAAGTGGTTCAAGGGAAGTTCCTGATAGGACCATTGAACTGAAAGTAGCCATTGCAGCACTCGCATG